>NC_056442.1:42987668-43290168 GCF_018296145.1 Oncorhynchus tshawytscha
CTGTCTGTATGTACGTCTCTGTCTGTCTGTCTGTCTGTCTGTCTGTCCGTCCGTCTGTACGTCTGTACGTCTGTCTGTCTGTCTGTACGTCTGTCTGTCTGTCTGTACGTCTGTCTGTCTGTACGTCTGTCTCTGTCTGTACGTCTGTACATCTGTCTCTGTCTGTACGTCTGTACGTCTGTCTGTCTGTGTACGTCTGTCTGTCTGTGTACGTCTGTCTCTGTCTGTCTGTCTGTCTGTCTGTCTGTCCGTCTGTCTGTACGTCTGTCTGTCTGTCTGTCTGTATGTCTGTCTGTCTGTACGTCTGTCTGTCTGTATGTACGTCTCTGTCTGTCTGTACGTCTGTCTCTGTCTGTACGTCTGTCTGTCTGTCTCTGTCTGTACGTCTGTCTGTCTGTACGTCTGTCTGTCTGTACGTCTGTCTGTCTCTGTCTGTACGTCTGTCTGTCTGTCTCTGTCTGTACGTCTGTCTGTCTGTCTGTACGTCTGTACGTCTGTCTGTCTCTGTCTGTACGTCTGTCTGTACGTCTGTCTGTGTCTGTACATCTGTCTGTCTTTATGTCTGTCTGTCTGTACGGCTGTCTGTCTCTGTCTGTACGTCTGTCTGTACGTCTGTCTCTGTCTGTACGTCTGTCTCTGTCTGTCTGTACGTACGTCTGTCTCTTTCTGTCTGTCTCTGTCTGTCTCTGTCTGTCTGTCTGTACGTCTGTCTGTCTGTCTGTCCGTCTGTCTGTCTGTCTGCACGTCTGTCTGTCTGTACGTCTGTCTCTGTCTGTACTTCTGTCTCTGTCTGTCTGTACGTACGTCTGTCTCTGTCTGTCTGTCTCTGTCTGTCTGTCTGTCTGTCTGTCTGTCTGTCCATCTGTCTGTACGTCTGTCTGTACGTCTGTCTGTACGTCTGTCTGTACGTCTGTCTGTACGTCTGTCTGTACGTCTGTCTGTACGTCTGTCTGTCTGTACGTCTGTCTGTCTGTATGTACGTCTCTGTCTGTCTGTACGTCTGTCTGTACGTCTCTGTCTGTCTGTCTGTACGTCTGTCTGTCTGTCTGTACGTCTGTCTGTCTGTACGACTCTGTCTGTATGTACGTCTCTCTGTCTGTATGTCTGTCTGTCTGTACGTCTGTCTGTACGTCTCTCTGTACGTCTGTCTCTGTACGTCTGTCTGTCTCTGTCTGTACGCCTGTCTGTCTCTGTCTGTCTGTACGTCTGTCTGTCTGTCTGTACGTCTGTCTGTGTCTGTCTGTGTCTGTACATCTGTCTGTCTGTATGTCTGTCTGTCTGTCTGTACGTCTGTTTGTACGTCTGTCTGTCTCTGTATGTATGTCTGTCTGTCTGTCTCTGTCTGTACGTCTGTCTCTGTCTGTACGTCTGTCTGTCTACTTCTGTACGTCTGTCTGTCTGTATGTCTTTCTGTCTCTCTGTACGTCTGTCTGTCTGTACATCTGTCTGTCTCTGTCTGTACGTCTGTCTGTCTCTGTCTGTCTGTACGTCTGTCTGTCTGTCTGTACGTCTGTCTGTATGTACGTCTCTGTCTGTCTGTACGTCTGTCTGTATGTACGTCTGTCTGTATGTACGTCTCTGTCTGTACGTCTGTCTGTCTGGCTGTACGTCTGTCTGTCTGTACGTCTGTACGTCTGTCTGTTTGTACGTCTGTCTGTCTGTACGTCTGTCTCTGTACGTCTGTCTGTCTGTACGTCTGTCTGTCTGTCTGTACGTCTGTCTGTCTGTATGTACGTCTGTCTGTATGTACGTCTGTCTCTGTACGTCTGTCTGTCTGTCTGTCTGTACGTCTGTCTGTCTGTATGTACGTCTGTCTGTATGTACGTCTGTACGTCTGTCTGTATGTACGTCTGTCTGTACGTCTGTCTGTATGTACGTCTCTGTCTGTCTGTCTGTCTGTACGTCTGTCTGTCTGTCTGTCTGTCTGTCTGTCTGTCTGTCTGTACGTCTGTCTGTCTGTACGTCTGTCTGTCTGTACGTCTGTCTGTCTGTACGTCTGTCTGTCTGTACGTCTGTCTGTCTGTACGTCTGTCTGTCTGTACGTCTGTCTGTCTGTACGTCTGTCTGTCTGTACGTCTGTCTGTCTGTCTGTACGTCTGTCTGTCTCTGTCTGTACGTCTGTCTGTACGTCTGTCTGTGTCTGTCTGTGTCTGTACATCTGTCTGTCTTTATGTCTGTCTGTCTGTACGTCTGTCTGTACGTCTGTCTGTCTGTCTCTGTCTGTACGTCTGTCTGTCTGTACGTCTGTCTTTCTGTCTGTACGTCTGTCTGTACGTCTGTCTGTCTGTAGATCTGTCTATACGTCTGTACGTACAACCCCCTTTTGACTAATTTGCTCCAGGATTGATATTGTAAAATTAGTATAGTAGATGGATAGTCCAGTGTCAATGCTATTATAGTCACTGCATTGCAAGCGCACACACACACAAGCATGTCTGTACTGCCACAATAAGTCTCCCTCTGAGTGCAGGATTAAAGAACAGGCTGCATGAAGGGGGGGTGGTGCTTTTGAACAGTGTTGATTTAGTTGTCCTACTGTGACACACACTCACATACACTACAGAGCATTTTTTAAACACACACACTTGTTCTCACTTGCCTGGCAGGCTAATGTCCTCCATTCATAATGCCCACCCCCTTCTCCTCTCTTCTCCCCTCCTTTCTTCCCTGCTTGGTGTGCCTGCTGTTTAAACATTTAAGAGTGGGATTCTGCACCAATCCATCAAGCTCACCCCTCCCTCAACCTCCCTCGCCGCACACTGCCAACACCCATTACCACACACAATCTCCCTCCACATATTCATGTGTGTGTGTGTGTGTGGTTGGTACTTCTATCCTCAAAGGTCCCTACAAGGATAATTAAACAAGGAAAATTATCGCTTGTGGGGACATTGTCCACATCCTAATGAGAACAAAGGCTATTTTAAGCTTTAGGGATACAGTAGTTTTCGAATTAGGGACAGTGTTACGGGTTATGGTTAGGGAAAATAGGATTTTGAATAGAAATCAATTTTAGGTCACCACGAGGATAGAAGAACAAATCAAGTGTGCGTATTAGAGCTGGGACGATCAACACTGACCATACCAATCACTTATCGCAGGCATTTTGCTGATGTCGTTCATTATGATAAGTAGCCTATACTAGAGAAATGTGAAGTTTGAAATGAAATAAGTTTGCTAATATGGGGGCTTGTTAATAGGATAATTGATGGTGGTACAACGATCAAACTAGTAGTGGTAGTTTAAAGGCCCAGTGTAGTCAAAAACGTGATTTGACTGTGATTTCTATATACAGTACCAGTCAAAAGCGTGGACACACTTATTCATTCCAGGGTTTTTCTTAATGTTTACTATTTTCTATATTGTAGAATAATAGTGAAGACATCAAAACTATTAAATAACCCATGGAATCATGTAGTAACCAAAAATAAGTGTTAAACAGATCAAAATACATCTTTGCACACTCTTGGCATTCTCTCAACCAGCTTCATGAGGTAGTCACCTGGAATGCATTTCAATTAACAGGTGTGCCTTGTTAAAAGTTAATTTGTGGAATTTCTTTCCTCCTCAATGCGTTTCAGCCAATCAGTTGTGTTGTGACAAGGAAGGGGTGGTATACAGAAGATAGCCCTATTTGGTAAAAGACCAATTCCATATCATGGCAAGAAGAGCTCAATTAAGCAAAGCTAATTGACAGTCCGTCATTACTTTAAGACATGAAGGTCAGTCAATGCGTAACATTTCAAGAACTTTGAATGTTTCTTCAAGTGCAGTCGCAAAAACTATCAAGCATTATGATGAAACTGGCTCTCATGAGGACCGCCACAGGAAAGGAAGACCCAGAGTTACCTCTGCTGCAGAGGATACATTCATTAGAGGTAACTGCACCTCAGATTGCAGCCCAAATAAATGCAAATAAAAGTAACAGACACATCTCAACTGTTCAGCGGAGACTGTGTGACTCAGGCCTTCATGGTCGAATTGCTGCAAAGAAACCATTACTCAAGAACACCAATAAGAAGAAGAGACTTGCTTGGGCCCTGAAACAAGAGCAATGGACATTAGACCGGTGGAAATCTTTCCTTTGGTCTGATGAGTCCAAATTAGAGATTTTTGGTTCCAACCGCCGTGTCTTTGAGACACAGAGTAGGTGAACGGATGATCTCCGCATGTTTGGTTCCCACCGTAAGTGCTCAGCATATGTGGGAACTCCTTCAAGACCTTTGGAAAAGCATTCCTCATGAATCTGGTTGAGAGAATGCCAAGAGTGTGCAAAGCTGTCATCAAGGCAAAGGGTTGCTACTTTGAAGAATCTCAAATATATCAAATATTTTTTGGTTAGTACATGATATGTGTTATTTCATAGTTTTGATGTCTTTACTATTATTCTACAATGTAGAAAATAGTAATTATAAAGACCAACCCTTGAATGAGTAGATGTGTCCACACATTTGACTGGTACTGTATGTATACATATACTGTACATACTATGAGGTAGGAGTAATATTTTCCGAAAAGACCCCTTGAAATCTCAGCCTGTTTTGGTGGGATGGAGTTTCGTCCTGCCTAGTGAAAACATTTCAAAACCTCTGCCAATAACAGCAAGTGGTCAGTTTTCCCTTTCCAATTCCCAAACATTCCTAGCAAAACTTGATAAATTGCTCTTTGCTCAGAAGCTATTTTTGTTTCTTTTTTTAAAAAATTAAAAAATTGGAAACAATCACAGTAAGATACCTAATTGTTACCCAGAAAAAAAACTGATGCATTGGACCTTTTTTAAAGGATATTTTCTTTTCACTCTGGGCCCATTGTCATATTTATCGTTATTGCATCAATTCAGACAATTTATTGCCATATTCATTTTTGTCCCAGCTTGTCTGTGTGTGTTTGTGTGAGAGAGACTTATGAACATTCGTGTTTGTTCTCTTGCATCTATCAGTCTGGGTAACATGTATTCCATGTTGTTTTATGTGTTTGTTTCCTGGAACATTGTAATGGTTAACTCCCATTTCATTAAATATTGAAATAACAACAAGGTTATTCTATTTCCTGTGATTTGGGTTTAGGCTCAATCTGCTGTCTGTGTGGTTCACTTGAGGTTCTAGCAGCTTACAGTATCAGTTGGGATGTTGTACCTTTCACAACAATCTAGCTCAGTGGTGCTCAAACACCCGATTAGGCTAATCAAGGTGATTACTTTTGATGACTTGCTGATTTACTTCATTAGTTGAATGAGGAAGGATCTTGTACACCATTCAGCTCTCCAGTGACCACTGAGCTGACTGTTCTAATGCACTAAGTGCTGTAATTTAATAGCTTCTCTAAGATTTTCACAGGACGCCATGTCTATAAAGGAGTGTCAAAAGGAAATATATGGTTGGTTGTGTTCTAGATGTTGGTTCTACCAGTTTAAGGTGTTCGTTCCAAATATTCTAAATGTTCTTTCTAAGAGTTCTCGATATTGATTCTAACAGTTCTAGCTGTTCTATATATTAGTTCTAAGTGTTCTAGCAGTTGGTTCTGTTCTGGATGTGGGTTCTAAGTGTATTGTTCTCTTGTCCCCAGACCCACACCATCTTTTCTCTGCTGGGGTTGGACCATGCCTACGTCACCAGCATTGGACGACTCATCGGAGTGGTGTCCCTCAAAGAGGTGAGTGACACAGATCACCTGGGGTTGTGCACATCAACATGTCACTGTCTCATCATCATCATCATTGATTACAACAGCCACCATTGTCATAGACCTCTCCATCATCGTCATCTTTCTCACTGTCACAATCATCAGCATATCATGACGTTATGACTGTAACTACTGTTCACTGAAGGAGGGAAACATCAGTACAACATACTATGGGGGATTCGCTCTCTTGCAACTTTGGTTGAATGAACTAAAATCAGGCCTGAGAAGGCCAATGAAAGGCCCCGCCTTCCACCGTTGATAAGCGTGAGGCTCGGATTCATTCCTTCAATTTAATACTGCTTTTCACCGAGCCTAGGAACATGTTGTGTGGGGACAAACAGGTGCTGTACCTCGTTTCCCTCCTTCAGGGAACAGTAGTTATAGTCATAACGTTACGTTCTCTTTTCATTCAACGCCCAGGAACATGTGGTGTGGGGACAAACAGGTGCTGTACCTCGTTTCCCTCCTTCAGGGAACAGTAGTTATAGTCGTAACGTTACGTTCTCTTTTCATTCAACGCCCAGGAACATGTGGTGTGGGAACAAACAGGTGCTGTACCTCTTTTCCCTCCTTCAGGGAACAGTAGTTATAGTCATAACGTTACGTTCTCTTTTCATTCAACGCCCAGGAACATGTTGTGTGGGGACAAACAGGTGCTGTACCTCGTTTCCCTCCTTCAGGGAACAGTAGTTATAGTCATAACGTTACGTTCTCTTTTCATTCAACGCCCAGGAACATGTGGTGTGGGGACAAACAGGTGCTGTACCTCGTTTCCCTCCTTCAGGGAACAGTAGTTATAGTCATAACGTTACGTTCTCTTTTCATTCAACGCCCAGGAACATGTGGTGTGGGGACAAACAGGTGCTGTACCTCGTTTCCCTCCTTCAGGGAACAGTAGTTATAGTCGTAACGTTACGTTCTCTTTTCATTCAACGCCCAGGAACATGTGGTGTGGGGACAAACAGGTGCTGTACCTCGTTTCCCTCCTTCAGGGAACAGTAGTTATAGTCATAACGTTACGTTCTCTTTTCATTCAACGCCCAGGAACATGTTGTGTGGGGACAAACAGGTGCTGTACCTCGTTTCCCTCCTTCAGGGAACAGTAGTTATAGTCGTAACGTTACGTTCTCTTTTCATTCAACGCCCAGGAACATGTGGTGTGGGAACAAACAGGTGCTGTACCTCTTTTCCCTCCTTCAGGGAACAGTAGTTATAGTCATAACGTTACGTTCTCTTTTCATTCAACGCCCAGGAACATGTTGTGTGGGGACAAACAGGTGCTGTACCTCGTTTCCCTCCTTCAGGGAACAGTAGTTATAGTCATAACGTTACGTTCTCTTTTCATTCAACGCCCAGGAACATGTGGTGTGGGGACAAACAGGTGCTGTACCTCGTTTCCCTCCTTCAGGGAACAGTAGTTATAGTCATAACGTTACGTTCTCTTTTCATTCAACGCCCAGGAACATGTGGTGTGGGGACAAACAGGTGCTGTACCTCGTTTCCCTCCTTCAGGGAACAGTAGTTATAGTCGTAACGTTACGTTCTCTTTTCATTCAACGCCCAGGAACATGTGGTGTGGGGACAAACAGGTGCTGTACCTCGTTTCCCTCCTTCAGGGAACAGTAGTTATAGTCATAACGTTACGTTCTCTTTTCATTCAACGCCCAGGAACATGTTGTGTGGGGACAAACAGGTGCTGTACCTCGTTTCCCTCCTTCAGGGAACAGTAGTTATAGTCGTAACGTTACGTTCTCTTTTCATTCAACGCCCAGGAACATGTGGTGTGGGGACAAACAGGTGCTGTACCTCGTTTCCCTCCTTCAGGGAACAGTAGTTATAGTCATAACGTTACGTTCTCTTTTCATTCAACGCCCAGGAACATGTTGTGTGGGGACAAACAGGTGCTGTACCTCGTTTCCCTCCTTCAGGGAACAGTAGTTATAGTCATAACGTTACGTTCTCTTTTCATTCAACGTCAGTACAAAATACTGTGAGAAAATGGAATCCTGACCCCGACAGATTTCATTGTCCTTGTGACTTTGTGTTGTACCGAAGTTGCCTGACTGAAAGGGAACTGTCACCACCATCACACACAGTCAGCATTAATGAGCTCTGCTCTTTCCGGCCCTTCAATTGGTGACAGACAGCAAGACGAATTACTGGTTAATGTTCCTTGCAGTCTCTCCTCTCACCGTCTCTTGTTATTTCTCTCTTGCTCTCTCTTCACAAACAAAACAGGCAGAAGCACGTAGTCTTTGTAAATTGGCTAGGAAACAGGAGATTGTTGCTAAGCACAGTGTTGTTCCACTGGCTGACATTTAGGCCTTTTGTTTGGTGTTAGACAAGCAGACAAAAACAGCAGTGAGACAAGCTTCTCGCCTCGTCTCCTCGCCTTGCTTCTCCAATCAATCAATCAAATGTATTTATAAAGCAATTTTTACATCAGCACAAAGTGCTGTACAGAAACCCAGCCTAAACCCCCAAACAGCAAGCAATGCAGATGTAGAAGCACAGTGGCTAGGAAAAACTACCTAGAAAGACAGGAACCTAGAAAGGAGGAGGAACCAGGCTCTGAGGGGTGGCCAGTCCTCTTCTGGCTGTTCCGGGTGGTGATTATAAGAGTACATGGCCATTTAAGGCCAGATTGTTCTTCAAGATGTTCAAATGTTCATAGATGACCAGCAGGGTCAAATGCAGCAGTACTTTCTCTGTCACACAGTACTGCTGTAGCTCAGCTCTCCTTATACCTCCTAATAACTAGATATACAGGGGAGGCTGTGTTTGTGTGTGTTTAGAAACAGCTGTTGGCCAGACGTCTGTCATGGTTGGGGAAGGATAGGGATGGAGAGTGTGGCATGATGTCTGATCAGGGCTATTGTTAGGGGTGATAAATGTTGACTTCCATAACCATAAAATGTGGTCATTTTTACTTTATTTTTATTTTGTAATCCGAAGGTTAGAAATACTAACAAGTACATGTCAAATCCCATAGAGAATGCTAACTAAATGCTAACAAATACTTTAGTCTCTGACCTAACGTATTTGCAGGACAGACAACCCAGCTCATAAGGTTATTCTAGTAACAAAAATATGCGATTCAGATTTTGCTGCACAGACCAAAAATATATTAGACTGCAAAGAGCATCAAAGGAGAAGATTGTGGACTACAGGAAAAGGAGGGCCCCCATTCACATCGATAGGACTGTAGTGGAGCGGGTCGAGAGTTCCTTGGTGTCCACATCACCAACAACCTAACATGGTTCAAACACATCAGGAAAGTTGTGAAGAGGGTACGGCAAAGTTTTTTTCCCCCCCAGGAGACATGGCATGGGTACCCAGATCCTCAAAGTTCTACAGCTGCACTATCGAGAGCATCCTGACCGGTTGCATCATCGCCTGGTATGGCAACTGCTCGGCATCTGACCATAAGGTGCTACAGAGTGTAGTGTGTACATCACTGGGACCAAGCTTCCTGCCATGTAGGACCTACAGTACCAGTCAAAATGTTGGACACACCTACTCCTTCTTAGTCAAATAGCCCTTACACAGGGCTGTCCTGTTGTAAAACAAATGATAGTCCCACTAAGCACAAACCAGATGGGATGGCGTATCGCTGCAGAATGCTGTGGTAGCCATGCTGGTTAAGTGTGCCTTGAATTCTAAATAAATCACTAACAGTGTCACCAGCAAATCACCATCACACCACCTCCTCCATGCTTCACGGTGGGAACCACACAAATCAAATCCAAGTTTATTTGTCACGTGCACTGAATACAACAGGTGTAGACCTTACAGTGAAATGTTCTAACCAATAGTGCAAAAAAGGTATTAGGTGAACAATGGGTAAGTAAAGAAATAAATACAACAGTAAAAAGACAGGCTATATACAGCAGCAAGGCTATAAAAGTAGCAAGGCTACATACAGGCACCGGTTAGTCAGGCTGATTGAGTTTGTACATGTAGATATGGTTAAAGTGACTATGCATATATGATGAACAGAGAGTTGCAGTGGCGTAAAAGAGGGGTTGGCGGGTGGTGGGTGGCTGGACACAATGCAGATAGCCATGTTAGCCAATGTGCAGGAGCACTCGTTGGTCGGGCCAATTGAGGTAGTATGTACATGAATGTATAGTTAAAGTGACTATGCATATATGATAAACAGAGAGTAGCAGCAGTGTAAAAGAGGGGTTTGGGGGAGGGGGCACAATACAAATAGTCATTTGATTACCTGTTCAGGAGTCTTTTGGCTTGGGGGTAAAAACTGTTGAGAAGCCTTTTTGTCCTAGACTTGGCACTCCGGTACCGCTTGCCATGCTGTAGTAAAGAGAACAGTCTATGGCTGGGGTCTGACAATTTTTAGGGCCTTCCTCTGACACCGCCTGGTGTAGAGGTCCTGGATGGCAGGCAGCTTAGCCCCAGTGATGTACTGGGCTGTACGGACTACCCTTTGCAGTGCCTTGCGGTCAGAGACCGAGCAATTGCCGTACCAGGCTGAACGCATTGAGGAAAGAAATTCCACAAATTAACTTTTAACAAGGCACACCTGTTAATTTAAATGTGTTCCAGGTGACTACCTCATGAAGCTGGTTGAGAGAATGCCAAGAGTGTGCAAAGCTGTCATCAAGGCAAAGGGTGGCTACTTTTATTGAAACTCAAATATAAAATATATTTTGATTTGTTTAACACTTTTTTTGGTTACTACATGATTCCATATGTGTTATTTCATTGTTTTGATGTCTTCACTATTATTCTACAATGTAGAAAATAGTCAAAATTAAGAAAAACCTTTGAATGAGTAGTTGTGTCCAAACGTTTGACTGGTACTGTATATACTAGGCTGTGTCAGAGGAAGGCCCAAAAAATTGTCAAAGACTCTGGTCACCCAAGTCATAGACTGTTCTCTCTGCTTCCGCAGGGCAAGACTGCTGAACAATTAATCAAATGGCCAACCAGACTATTTCCATTGACACCCCCCCTTCTTTGTTTTTACACTGCTGCTACTCGCTGTTTATTATATATGCATGGTCACTTTACCCCTGCCCTCATGTACAAATTACTTCAACTAACCTGTATCCCCGCACATTGACTCGGTACCGGTACCCCCTGTATATAGTCTCATTATTATTATTATTATTCTATTGTGTTACTTTTATATTTTCTTAACTCTATTTTCTCAACTGATTTGTTGGTTAAGGGCTTGTAGGTAAGCATTTCACAGTAAGTTCTACACCTGTTGTATTTGGGGCGCATGTGACAAATACAATTTGATTTGGGAAGCTTGATTTTGGAAGAAGCTAACCACTTAGCTAGAAAGCTAACTAGCTACTAAATTAGCAAACCAAGTGCACAACTGCAGAGCATTTAGCACATTTTAGACACTTCATATTTATAAGATATCTAGCTGGCAAACATTTAGTTGTGAATTCCCTACTGTAACTAGATGATCTGGTGCATGTTGCACAGCAGAGAGTGACTCTTGTCGTTGTGTACTCGTAAAGTAAACAAACACCACTTGACGGAACAACCGGTAAGCTTCATAATGAAAAACTGTGACAGGTGAAATGAAACACGCAATCTTTATCTCTTAACATATTGCATAAGTTGACTGCAGGTATTTGCTTAACAAGTAACTAGAAATATGCAAAAAAAAATGTACTTCAAAGAAATAGTTTCAACTGTATTGAAAAAACATCCTGTAGCCATTTCCAAATACCCCGATATATGGCCCAAGACTACTTTATTACCATGGTAGCAGAGCCACACGCCCTATATTATCACCTGTAATATTGCCATGGTTAAACCTCACCATTCTGCTTTGGTCTACACAAAAGGGGGAAACCTAGTCAGATGTTCAACTGAATGCCTTCAACTGAAATGTGTCTTCCGCATTTAACCCAACTGTCCTCTCTGATACAAAGCCTTAATTATTTTCAATCCCAAATTGACTGGTACTCCATAACTGTGCCCCGTAGTCCCTACGTGTCAAAGTGTTCAGGCTAGGTGTTGGGATTGGATTGGGCAAGTCTCTTGGCCTTTGTTGACCCACTATTTCTTTGTCATTATCTCTGTAGCTGCAGAAGGCCATCGAGGGCTCTGTGGCAGTGAAGGGGGTGAAAGTGCGCCCCCCTCTGGCCAGTTTCCGGGACAGTGGCACCAGCGGCAGCAGCAGCAGCAATAGCGAGAACGAAGCCACAGAGCTCCACAAGCTGTGGGACCGTCACAAATCCATGTCCCTCCCCCGGGAGCACCTGGCCTCCGACTCTGACGAGAAGTCCCAGTGAGGGGGATGGGGACAGATTTTTGGGAGAGGTATATTGGATGGGGATTGGGACAGGTTAATGTAGACAGGTATATTACCGAGGAGTAGGATGAGCGTTGACCCCCCCCCCACTTAAAAACCACTACCGATGCTGCAACCGCATAGCTTGGATCAATATTTAATTCTGGAATATAGAGTTCTCACTTCCTCTTCTTCCTCTCCTTGCCTTCCTCTCCATCCCTCTCTCCTTTACCCCTCCTCCGGGTGGGCCTTTGGGTCCGGCACTTATTCAACTCTTATGGAGGAGGGATTGACTCACCACAGATTGGACCCTGCTCTCCACTAGGCTTGGGGGGGCCCACAACAGAATAGATCTGTGTGTTAGGGAGGGGAGAGGAGTTAAGGTGTCACTGCTTAACACAGTTTGTCAGAACAAAATGTATAGAATGTGTTTTGACTGTAAAAGGGATTGCATTTTATTTTTTTGCCAACTTTGGTATTGGTGAGGAAATGTTCAGTTTGTTTGCATTTTGTGGACCAGTAAACGTTTCTTTCTGACCAGTCTTCCATATGCAGACGGTTCAACAGTGACAAGAAGATAGGCTTGTGTACCGGTATGGATGTGAGTGTATGTATTGAGTGCATGGACGCATTGGTTGGTATGTATTTACACGAAGAAAGTAGCGAAACCAACCACCTGCTTTAATTCCTTTGTGATTTGAATCTTCTTATCAGACACATTTCAGTCTTATCATTTCAGCAGTGTTCTAGTTTGTTCCCATCTGTTTTAGTGACCTGGAACTGGAAATAAGTAGCCTAGTGGTTAGAGCATTGGGCCAGTAACCGAAAGGTCGCTGGTTCTAATACCCGAGGCAACAAGGTGAAAAATCTGTATCTTTGAGCAACACTTAACCCTAATTTGCTCCAGGTGTGCCGTACTACTATGGCTAACCCGGTAAAACAACACATTTCCCTGCAACTATCTAGTGTGTATGTATGTGACAATAAAATGTCTCTTTTTTTTCACCTTGCCTCTGTAGAGAGAACCACATACTGTTCTGGTCTCACATTGGGAGATGTCTTCACCACTCTTTCTTTCAGTCCTCTCCCTCTACCCCTATTATTTTCTGTGTTACATTAGTGCTTGAGTCTGGGTGAGAGAATAGTCTACTCTATGCAAACAGATGTACAGTATGTATGTAGGTATTCTGTAGAATGGTGAAAGCATATGTTAACATTTACCTCTCAGCATGCTTCAACACACATGCTGTGCACTCCTTTAAGAAAACACGGCCTCAAACACACACACACAGGTTTTAATAAGAGCCAGTCCAAGAGAAGAGGGCTTTCTCTAGATGTGGCTCTTAATAAGCCTGACTGAGTATGTTGGGCTAGGGAGAGAGGAGGAGAGGAAGAAGGAGAGGGGGAAGATGGAGAGTGAATGAAAGAATTTTCTGTTATCTAATCTGCTGTGTTAGGGAGTTTTCTTCAATAGAACCCAGGGTAGCTTTCTGGTTGGCCAACTTCACATCCCCACTGTCCAGTAACACTACGGTGATCAGAGTAAGGTCAGACCCAGACCACATAGAACCAGTTTAAATAATGCTGACCAGTAGCCAACTGACTGAAACTAGATATCTGAACTAACTGACCAATGATCAAACATCCATACTGACCAATTAGAAGCCGTCAGCATTACCGATCGGTGATCTATACATGGCTAATGATAAAGCACTCCATTCCTACTACAGTATGATTTATCAATAGTCCTACTGATGTATAGAGCTGTATAGAGGACGTCTGGTTATATGGTTAAGAGTCTGACCTCTGTGACTTTGACTTATTCATGTATTTTCCTCACAACAGTCATTGGCTTAATGTGCATTAGTCATTTGAATGTATTTAACTATTAAGTATGTTTTGCTTGGTGATATAAGATCCAAACTGGACAAGCCCAGTGTGCAGCTTCCAATCAAATCACATCCCTTATTGAATTGTCGGTAAAAAAAAAAAGTTAGTATGGCCACTACTCGTTTTCTTTCAGTCTCTCAGTCTCTCACTCGCTCATTCTCTCTCTCTCTCTCTCTCTCTCTCTCTGTCTCTCTGTCTCTCTCTGTCTCTCTGTCTCTCTCTGTCTCTCTCTGTCTCTCTCTGTCTCTCTCTGTCTCTCTCTGTCTCTCTCTGTCTCTCTCTGTCTCTCTCTGTCTCTCTCTGTCTCTCTCTGTCTCTCTCTCTCTTTCTCTCTCTTTGATTGATTGACAGGCAGGGGTCATTTTGAGACTTCTTTCTTCCTCCCTCCTTTGTAATGTTTGCACTGAAAGGCCTGATGCCTCTGAAAAGGACTGAGCAGAGTCACTTCCTGTGTCAAACACTCTTTCCACCTGCAATTGTTGTTATTTGGATTTACTGTTTTCACCCAGCAATATCATAATTTCTGCTCACATACGCAAGCTCAGAGTATCTAACTGTGGTTGTACACATTCAGACTCCTTACTCATTGCCACATTGAATAAAGGACACACACACACATATACACACACAAACACACACTTAACACTTTCACAGACTGACATGCCCATCCTCACATGCAGAGAGACACACTCACACACCTTGAGTGACAGCATGGCTTTGCATGAAAGAGTGCATGTTGAAGGCTGTGTTTTCATATTGTTAGAACTATGACCAACAGAATATATGAGAAATATACTGTTGTTTATACAGGGTTGGATAGATTACTTTCTAAGTGTAACCCTGGGTGTATATCATTTTAATGGACAATGTCAATATGCTGATGGCTATTTTGTTGAATGTTTTTATTGTCACTTATTTAGCATCTTTTCTCATTGCATTAGTTTTGATCTAGGTTTGATTGGCATTCATTCATACAATGATCTTTAATCATGGGTTATTTTGGAAAAGGAGATGGGCTTTTTGGGGGAATGTGTGGATTTAAGACTTTGCTATACGTTTACAGATTTAACATCATTGCTGTAATACATGATTGTTAATTTCAAATCTAACTGATCTACATTGCTATCTATGGAGTTGCTCTTCCTGCAACTCCTTTTTAGTTTTTGTTGCGTATTGCTCTTCCCTGTCTGATTTGTTATAAAAAGGTCCAATGTTCAATGTTTTTCCAGCCTTGCAGCATGTACCCAATGTTTATGTATGTCATTTGTATAATGCAAGTACCACTATAACGCTAGCAGAATGAGACCCACTACCTGAAGTAACAGGAACATTTAACCAACGTTTATAGAATGTTTAAAGGACCCATGGGTGTTCTCGGTGGTCTGTATGACATCGTCATTTCACAAGTGCCTACATCATCCTGGCCCCTGCATGGTAACAGGGGTAGGATAGGTTTTCTCTGCAAATGAATGTGATATGTTTTTAAGGGATAGAAATGACTACCCATGTCCCTGCATATATATATATATATATACACGATGTGTCAGTACAGTGTGCAATTACAGTGTGCAACCATGACAACTCTCCGTTGTCAGTCCCCATGCTTGCCAAAGGGACCAGAGAAAATGCACGTTTGATTTGCTTTGGTGTTTGTATTTTTCAGATGGGTTTTTCATTATTTTGCATTTCTCTGAAGTCATTCTACCCTTATTTCCTTTTCTGTTCTCTATGGCATCATTTACTACAAGATAGATATTTTAGGGCAGGCGCATATTTATTAATAGGTATTAATCAAAATAGAAGAATCTGATTTGTTAGTTTTTTAATTATTTTGATTTGAATGATTAGGTAATCAACTTGTGCAATAATGATTGTTCATCTCACTTTCTAACTAGATTTTAATATATGACTTGACATGAATGCAAGAACCTTATTTTTGTAAAGAAATTGAAAAATGTTAAACAATATGTATGTTATGACACACACGGTCTGTTTGGTCCCAGGCCATTTCTGGATTCTGCTGCTTGTACTGTCTCTGTCTGACTCTGGACTGTATGATGTGTTATAGGCCAACTATGGAAACTCACTGGGGTCAAACCAGCCAGAGTTTAACAAGTCCAGTGCTATTTTTCACAATTTGTTTTTATATCAGGGATGAATAAAGACATTTTTAACAAATGGGAGTCTGGAATCTTCTTTTACCTCACCCCTCTTTTTCTCTCATCCCCCCTCTCCTCCCAGAAGCTGTAGAACAGCAACTGTTTTTATTCTCTTTCTGTTTTTCTATCGCTCTCTCATTCTTTCCCTCTGGAGTGTGTTTGTTGTTTAAAAATCTGTTTTTCTGAGTGAAATGCCATCTGTACTGAAATGGGCAGATAAATGCTTAATTATAGCTAAATGGGTTAATTTGTTACGGTGTGAAAAGTATACCTCTCTCCCTGTGGAGCCTAGCGTCTGTGTTCCAGACAGCTGTGCTGTAGAGTAGGGTGTGTTTTAAACTGCCCCGTCCCTGCTGTTCCAGATGAAATAACAGTCCCGTCTCTGATGCCTTTTGTTCTGGGTTTTGTCACCGTGTAATCTGTAATCCCTGTAATCTGACCAACACTCAACACTGCAATCTGAGATGAGACCTAACACTGCCCAATCCTGTTAGAGATTTCAATTATTCATGTCTGTCTGTCTGTGTGTGAGAGAAACAGAGTATGTGTATGATGGAGAGAAAATGGTACAAAACAAAATGTTTGTTTTTTTACCTATCTTCTGTAGTTTATTGGTATACAAGCCATTTGTATTGTGGTGGTGCCGGTGCTAGTTCTTGACGGTGGTGGTGCTAGTGCTTGGAACAGTTTTACACATGCTCAACACAACCACTTTCAGTTTCATCTCCTGTCCCAGGCGATGTGGACTTCATATTGATTAATAATAAATGAAGGTGTCACAGTAAAAGTCTCTCCCCAGATTGGCAGAGAGTGAGGAGGATATACAAGGGGGGACTATTTTAACTGTGACTCATAGTCAGACAGGCAGATTGATGTAATTGCTGCAACAAAAAAAGTGCAGAGGGCTCTATGAAGAAAGTTTCCCTGAGCAAACTAAACTATGTCTGACTTACGACTGATACTGTGTGAGCGAGAGGCTAGGAGAATGGTGAGAGGAGATGACAAGCATGAGATTTCTTTTTGCTTCTCTTAAAACTTGTCAGACCAATTATCATCCAAGATACTACTGGCTCTATGGTTCTGGACAAGTATTCATTGTCAGGAAATATGCAAGAAATAGCTAGTCACTTATTCATGAACAGAGCTCTATCTCAGGTCTACCCAGTGTGTTCAGTATGGAGTTGTATTGGGGGAGGGTCTATCTGTAACCTGGCCTGAACGTTTCTTTGACCAGGATGTGCGGTGTATGTTATAAACCAAACCCCATGTTACTTACTTTAATATGGTGCAATGTTAATGATACCTTTAGGTTTTTTTTAATGCATTTTCTTCAATCAACATTAACCCATAAACAAAAATAAAAAATAAACTGAAATCAAATCATTTTTTTAACGGTAGTGTTTGACTACATCACATCTCTTCTATGTATAAAACTGGAGGGTGAAAATAGAAACCCATCTGAAGTCAGAGGTGTGCCTCAGAGCGGTATGCAGGGGGTGTAGGAGGCTCCATAACCCCCATAGTGGGGATCCTCATGACACTGACCACCAGCATGCCCTCAGGGGTCAGTGTGCCACTGACCGACAGGGGGTCCATGTCCTCCGGTAGCAGGGTCTTATGGGTAAAAGTATCACTGACACTCCCATCCTCCAACACCTGAGGGAGAGAAGGTATGGTGAGAGAATGAGGGAGGAAGAAGGAAGAGAAATAGAAGAGGGCCAGCAGAGGAGTAAAGGAGAGATGGAGAAGAGAGGTAATATAATGAGGGAAGGTCAAGGAAGGGGGAGGTGAGTGTTGGAGGAAATTATAGTTGAAATGATTAATTATGTATACATTTCTTTAAGAACCATTTCTTTTAATACTATTGCGTTATGGTATGAAATGTATGGGTTCTTGGTTAAGCTGTTACTGAAATTGTAAGTAGAACAAATTAATTGTCTGTACCTTGCGGGTTTAAGGGAGAAAGGAGGGCATATATCTTTTCAGACAGATAAGAATGTTTGTTTGAGGTTCCATTAGTGGAGAAAACTATATCTTTTAGACAGATTGGAATGTTTGTTTTATGAGGGGAGTAGAAGACATCTCCAGACCTGAAGACACTGCGTTATTGTGGGGATCGGAGAGAGCGTGTGAAACTGATGACGTCATTTTATGTTCTCTCTTTAAAATCAAATGCTCTTTGTATTTTAAGTCAGTACTCTCTTGAATTAAACGCTGTTACCTGAGTTTAAGACTGGGGCTCTGTCCATTCCTATAATAATATGGGTTTTACAATCCCATAGAATGCATTGACGGAGTAATTCATTCTGATTGGGAAATAATACAGAGGAATTTAGAATTCCACTAACAATGAGAAGAGGGGGAATAGAGAGGATAAATCAAGGGAAGAAGGGATGGTGAGAAGAGGGAGATGAAGGTGAGAAACAGTGAGGTCAGTACATACAGATCTATCTTTTGATCATTGTTGTCGTACCAGGAAATGCAAATTGTGTATTCAAGGTTTAAAAAGGCTTCTAGAGTTTAACTTCCACTTAAAAATGTCAGACTTGATTTGCCCTAACAAAAAAATGTATCGACCCGAGGAAAATGTCCATTAATTATAATCCACATAATTTAAAAGTCCTGTTGCTGAAGTCTTTTTTTTCCTGATGTGAGAATCAGGGTCATATTAAGATGGTGGGGAGCTGAGATCAGGCAGAGAATCACAACAAACGGTTGACCAAAGAGCAGTATTTGTCTAAGCAGGGCCTTGGGGCTGCATGGTGAATGGATGAGAGGACTGGAGGTTGGCTTTATTAAGTGGTTCTCTGGCCTGTTAAAGAGGAGCTGTGACATGGTTGCCTTACAGCATCAGCAGCAGTTTCCTCTCTCTCCACTTTGCCATTTACTACTGATTACAAACTTCTTACACATGGCTGAGGCTGGGAGAGCAGGAGGCCTAGTGAGATTATACAGAACAATTAATGGTCAGCTATAGCCGTAAAATACAGATGTTGTATCTCAATTTGATCATCCCGTTGTTGCAGGAATGTTCCTGGACAACATGTAACACAAACTCGTAGTCCATTCGAGGTTTAAGAAGGCTTCTAAAGTTTGCAATTTCCACTTTAAAATGTCAGCCTTGATTTGCCCTAACAAAAATGTGTCAACCCTTACAAATAATGTAAATTAATTATAATATTCAAAACAAATCACATTTCCTGCCTGATTATTTTTCTGCTGTAGCAAACTGGCTCAAATTAAGGTATGGCATCTGTATATAGCTCTCCAATAGCCTCACCCTTCATTGGGATTCACACTTCTCCCTCATCATCCCCCAGTACACAATAACCAAGCACATCATTAAACAGGACACACAATGCACACACACACACATCATTGCACTTATAATTTGTACCTACAGTGTGCACACAGACACATCCTCTTTCACTATTGGGTACCCACACATACACACTATAACCTTCAGACACTCACCTTTTCAGCGTGGATGACTATGTTGTGGTTGTAGGCCATCAACACTATGTCATGAGGTTCAAACTGACTGACATCAGCTGACATGTAGTAACTTTCCCCCAACGACCTGACCATGCCCATACTGGCAGGACGACCTGTCACAGTGCCACTTGTTGGGCCTGGAGGGAAGTGCAGACAAAACAGTTAGTGGAGGAGACTTGAATATGCTGATTTATTCAATTCTTATTTTCTTGTTCTCATTACCATCAAAATGTAAATGGAAAATATGACTGATTTAAAGTTTATTATCCAGTTCTTGGGGGAGGATATATTTCAGTTTTATGTGGAGACCACTGGAGAATACATGCCATTCAAGCCCATGAGTGAGCAATGATTCTGTTTGGAACATAAAGCTAATTTAATTCCCAGAAAGAACCTGAGTGGTATACTACGAAGCAAGCTAGATCTAATCAGGCTTTTATAAAGCTAGCCAGCTTCAGTTAGCTTCGCATTCTAGGTCAGAAGGACCGGCTCCAGTCATAAGCGACAGAAGCGGTCGCTTAGGGCCCCCAGTCACTAGGGGGCCCCGGATAAAATACAATAAAAAATTGGGGTCTCAATTTACTGTTGAGAGTTAGAATAGTAGAATACGCAAGCTGTAAGTTAAACATTTGGTTGTGCATCAGCAGTTTTTCTCTTGTTTAGTCAGTCACTGACAGTCACTCAATTAACCATGTCCGGTAACAATTTTTCGATTGGTAAATTAGTCTAGCCAGTTATCTAAACTTGTAGTAATCATGGCCGAATACCGACCGGGCACTCGGCACATGTAGCCAGGGGCCTGGCCTCCAGTGGGCCCCCATTGATTTTGATGATCACCCTCACTCAGATATTATTATTAATAAATCATGGCAAAATGGGTAGAATTGCAGGAAATTAGCTTTAAACTGCAAAAATGTTCTCTCTACCCCTTGGCAAAATGTGTATAACTAGAGAAAACTTGTTTAAAACACACAAAAAACTACAAAATATGTAATCAGTCCTCTTCCTCAAATGAAGACACAGACACTTCATTCAGGATAAATGGAGTTAGGCCTGAGTTATGCTGCGTTCAAAACAACTGGGAACTTGGAAATCTCTGACTTCTGACTTCAGTGCGTTCAAGACAACTGAGAACTCAGAAAAAAAACGAACTCCTACTGGGGAAAAAAATATTTTTAACTGTCTCAGCCAACTCGGAATTCCAAGTCAGAAATTCTGGCATCTTTCTAGAGCTCCGCCCTGGAGCAGGTTAGTTCTGAAGGATTAATTGCCATAGAAATGTACCTGAACAAAAGGTGAGCCACTTTCATATGACTGGGTTAACTCAGATTTGACTAAAGTTACCTCGCTGAGACCTGGTATGTAGTATACCCCTCCGCACAAAATAGAGCCAAACTCAAGCCCCGTTTATCCCCGGTGCTAACCTGTGTCCTTTGTACCGGTTGTGCGAACATGCTGATTGTGCCCATATTTTCAGACAGGTGTAGATGATCAAAAGACACATTATGATCTGATCTTACTGCCCAACTGCGGAGGTAGTCAGGCACGCATTGTGTCTGGATATCTCACAAGTGTAAACGGATCTGGACAATGAAACCATTTAAATCCTAATTATTCCGACTAAAATCATTGACAGGTGGCACCATTAATCTATGACGTCAACATGTATTAAAATAAATAAATATTATTTTGAAAGAATATCTGTCAAATAGTTATCATTCAGGGAGGTACCAAAGACTTACTCATAAATGCTGTCAACTTTTTTTTATTTTAAACGTTTTACTTGTTACATATTCACTTTATTATTTACAACATATGTTCAATGTAATACAGAGAAAAATGTAAAAGTTTGATATATTTCACAATATAATTTGTAATAATAATTTTGATTTGGGTTATTAGACATCCAGTAGCTACACACAGTCCATAAACAGTCTTTAAAGCCATCGTTATAATTTTGTATGTGTTTGGCTCTGAGGAAGCTCCTTAGTTTTAATTTCCCTCTTTGGCATTTTAGCACCTAATAGAGTTTTACTGCCTCGACACTGTCCAACACTCAGGCAGGCGTCTTATAGCCTATTAAAGCATTTTAGCTAAGACACTGGAGACTGGTTGCAGCCCAATGGCAGACATCTCCCACTGCTCTGATTCATTATCTTCTTTGAGATGCTGCTTTTCTACCAGAATACATGTAACTTCCACAGTCTCTAGCAGCTTCTTGGTCATTCCACAAATACAGTGCCTTTTGATATTTCAAGTACAAATTGTGCACCAATACTGTGTTTTAAAAGTATGTTATATTAAATTAAATGCCCTGTAATATAAACCAAATGGAACATTTTATAAATCAGATATTTTATATGAACAAAGATTTGCTAAAGTGCCAAAAATCTGCATTTTGACATATCCCACGTCATTTTTACGTAATGACATGTTATAGAAACTCTTTGTTTTGAGATTTCACTTGGTTTTTAGAAACTTACCCCACAAACAATAGACTTCCTCAGACTCGTTCTGCAATAGGGGGCCTGTGTGTGAGCATGCCCATGTTGAAGTCAGAAGTTTACATACACTTAGGTTGAAGTCATGAACACTCATTTTTCAACACTCCACAAATTTCTTGTCAACAAACTATACTTTTGACAAGTCGGTTAGGACATCTACTTTGTGCATGACCCAAGTAAATTTTCCAACAATTGTTTACAGACAGATTATGTCACTTATAATTCACAATTCCAGAAAATGATGTCATGGCTTTAGAAGCTTCTGATAGGCTAATTGACATAATTTGAGTCAATTGGTGGTCTACCTGTGGATGTCTTTCAAGGTCTACCTTCAAACTCAGTGCCTCTTTGCTTGACATCATGGGGAAATCAAAAGAAATCAGCCAAGAAAAAAATGTAGACGACCACAAGTCTGGTTCATACTTGGGAGCAATTTCCAAACGCCTGAAGGTGCCACGTTCATCTGTACAAACAATAGTACGCAAGTATAAACACCGTGGGACCACGCAGCCGTCATACCGCTCAGGAAGGAGACGTGTTCGGTCTCCTAGAGATGATCTTACTTTGGTGCGAAAAGTGCAAATCAATCCCAGAACAACAGCAAAGGACCTTGTGAAGATGCTGGAGGAAACCGGTACAAAAGTATCTATATACACAGTAAAACGAGTCCTATATCAACATAACATGAAAGGCTGCTCAGCAAAGAAGAAGCCACTGCTCCAAAACTGCCATAAAAAAGCCAGACTACGGTTTGCAACTGCACATGGAGAAATGTCCTCTGGTCTGATGAAACAAAAATGGAACTGTTTGGCCATAATAACCATCGTTATGTTTGGAGGAAAAGGGGGAGGCTTGCAAGCCAAAGAACACCATCCCAACCGTAAAGTATGGGGGTGGCAGCATCATGTTGTGAGGGTGCTTTGCTGCAGGAGGGACTGGTGCACTTCACAAAATAGATGACATCATGAGGAAGGACAATTATGTGGCTATATTGAAGCAACATCTCAAGACATCAGTCAGAAAGTTGAAGCTTGGTCGCAAATGGGTCTTCCAAATGGACAATGACCCCAAGCATACTTCCAAAGTTGTGGCAAAATGGCTTAAGGACAACAAAGTCAAGGTATTGGAGTGGCCATCACAAAGCCCTGACCTCAATCCCATAGAAAATTTATGGGCGGAACTGAAAAAGCGTGTGTGAGCGAGGCCTACAAACCTGACTCAGTTACACCAGCTCTGTCAGGAGAAATAGGCCAAAATTCACCCAATTTATTGTGGGAAGCTTGACCCAAGTTTTAAAAAATTCAAGGCAATGCTACCAAATACTAATTGAGTGTATGTAAACTTCTGACCCACTGGGAATGTGATGAAAGAAATAAAAGCTGAAATAAATCATTCTCTCTACTATTATTCTGACATTTCACATTCTTAAAATAAAGTGGTGTTCGATCTTAACTGACCTATGACAGCGAATTTTACAAGGATTAAATGTCAGGAGTTTTGAAAATTGAGTTTAAATGTATTTGGCTAAGGTGTATGTAAACTCCTGACTTCAACTGTTCATCACCATAATGAGAGCTCTGCCATTCCTAAAAGGCACATTTAAGTGTTTTTGGAGCCTTTGTCTGTTTTATCCTTGGCCCCCATACTGCAGAACAAGCCTGAGGAAGTCTATCGCTGTTGTGTTAAGTTTCTTAAAAGCAAGTGAAATTGCATGACAAGTGTCTAGACACTCCTATAACAATGCCATTTACATTGGAAATTGAGAATTGGTAAAACAAAACAAAAAGTGATCTTGACCTTTTAACGGCGAACCCTGTTACTTGAACTGAACTTTTGTTAAAAATATATGTTTAAGAAATATTGGACATGTAAGTGTCAACTCTCTTTCGCCATTTTGTGGTAGAAAACTGAGCGTGTTCAAAATAACTTGTCAACCCATATTTGGATGGGCTAAAAATGATTTAACAAGTTAACATTTTTTGTTAAACTATTCAATTGCTCCTCCCTGTTGTACCTCAAGGGCACGTCGACAGATTTTTTTACCTCGTCAGCTTGGAGATTTGAACCAGCAACCTATTGGTTATTGGCCCAGCGCTCTTATCTGCTCATAACCACTAGGCTACCTTTCATCCAAGGTGCAGGAGCCTGGCCCTGGATAGCTTCTGCTCAATTTAACTGCTGTTTACTGTTTTTAATTTTGTCTTTATTTAACTAGGCAAGTCAGTTAAGAACCAATTCTTATTTACAATGATGGCCTAGGAACAAGGGGTTAACTGCCTTGTTCAGGGGCAGAATAACAGATTTTTACCTTGTCAGCTCTGGGATTCAATCTAACAACCTTTTGGTTACTGGCCCAACACTCTAACCACTAGCCTACCTGCCGCCCCCTACCTACCATTGATGTTATTCACCCAAACCCCCAACTCCCCCTCACCCCAACGACCCCCCACTCACCTGGGTGCCCGTAAGAGTCTTTGCAGTGTCGGCTGAAGGGGGCCAGACACAGGGGGGCCACATCCCCCTCCTCTCCAAACAGGCTTTGGGGTCCCACCCCTGCTGCCTCCAGGAAAGGCTCAAACAGGGGGTCCGCCGTCCCACCACCAGACTCCTCTGACCGGTAGGTGCTGGAACTGCTGTAGCAGGCTGACGAGCGGAACGAGGAAGAGGAGGAACGGCTGGATGAAGAGCTGGTCAGAGCCATGGTGAGAATTGGTGTCTAAAACACACACACACACTGAAACTACAACTAACTCGGTGAGATTATTTTACTACTAAATTGTTGTCAACACACCAAGACAAAGCTGGTGGCTCTGTTGTTCTTTAGAATCAGCCCAGATACTCTTCAGAAGTCAGTAACCCCCTTTTCCACTGCACACACACACTGACAATGACACTGAGCTCTCTGCTGTCTCTCTGGGTGTAATTTAACAAAGTCCCAAAGCATTCTGGGAAAGTGGCATGCTATGGCCCCAACGTGAAGTCCTCTTTTCTCCTTACAAGGTGGTGTGTCCAGCGATGGTAGCCAGGAATAACGGTAAAAGAGATAAGATGTGTGTTCCTCACACATGCAAGTTTACACACACACACACACACACACTCTAAAGTAACATAGAGATTACTGAGCCAAGGGGTGCACTCAGAGATGTTTTAGGTATGTGGTCAGAGATAACAGAATGAGAACAACAGGTTGAGGGAACGTTGTGCTAACGTTTCTTTTTAAACCATCATTTGACTGTCGCTCTGTACGTCCTGCTGCAGGATTCAATTAGGATTTTTGTATGCATTTTATGACAGAACATTATGTCTGTACTTTATGGCAGCACGTTACTTCATACAAGTACTTTAAGCCAGCACTTTAAGGCAGCACTTTAAGCCAGTACTTTACGCCAGCACTTTAAGGCAGCACTTTAAGCCAGTACTTTACACCAGCACTTTAAGGCAGCACTTTAAGCCAGTACTTTAAGCCAGCACTTTAAGGCAGCACTTTAAGCCAGTACTTTAAGCCAGCATGTTAAGCCAGTACTTTACGCCAGCATGTTATGCCAGTACTTTACGCCAGCATGTTATGCCAGTACTTTACACCAGCATGTTAAGACAGTACTTTATGCCAGTATGTTATGACAGTACTTTACGCCAGCATGTTATGCCAGTGCTTTATGCCAGTATGTTAGGACAGTACTTTATGCCAGCATGTTATGACACTACTTTATGCCAGCATGTTATGACAGTACTTTATGCCAGTATGTTATGACAGTACTTTATGCCAGTATGTTATGACAGTACTTTATGCCAGTATGTTAGGACAGTACTTTATGCCAGCATGTTAAGCCAGTACTTTACGCCAGCATGTTATGCCAGTACTTTACGCCAGCATGTTATGCGAGTACTTTACACCAGCATGTTATGACAGTACTTTATGCCAGTATGTTATGCCAGTACTTTACGCCAGCATGTTATGACAGTCTTTTACGCCAGCACTTTATGCCAGTACTTTACGCCAGCATGTTATGCCAGTGCTTTATGCCAGTATGTTATGACAGTACTTTATGCCAGTATGTTATGACAGTACATTACGCCAGTATGTTATGCCAGTACTTTACGCCAGCATGTTATGACAGTACTTTATGCCAGCACTTTATGCCAGTACTTTACGCCAGCATGTTATGCCAGTGCTTTATGCCAGTATGTTATGACAGTACTTTATGCCAGTATGTTATGACAGTACATTACGCCAGTATGTTATGACAGTACTTTACGCCAGCATGTTATGACAGTACTTTACGCCAGCATGTTATGCCAGTGCTTTATGCCAGTATGTTAGGACACTACTTTATGCCAGCATGTTATGACACTACTTTATGCCAGCATGTTATGACAGTACTTTATGCCAGTATGTTATGACAGTACTTTATGCCAGTATGTTATGACAGTACTTTATGCCAGTATGTTAGGACAGTACTTTATGCCAGCATGTTAAGCCAGTACTTTACGCCAGCATGTTATGCCAGTACTTTACGCCAGCATGTTATGCCAGTACTTTACACCAGCATGTTATGACAGTACTTTATGCCAGTATGTTATGCCAGTACTTTACGCCAGCATGTTATGACAGTCTTTTACGCCAGCACTTTATGCCAGTACTTTACGCCAGCATGTTATGCCAGTGCTTTATGCCAGTATGTTATGACAGTACTTTATGCCAGTATGTTATGACAGTACTTTACGCCAGCATGTTATGCCAGTACTTTAACCAGCATGTTAAGACAGTACTTTATGCCAGCACTTTATGCCAGTACTTTACGCCAGCATGTTATGCCAGTGCTTTATGCCAGTATGTTATGACAGTACTTTATGCCAGTATGTTATGTCAGTACATTACGCCAGTATGTTATGACAGTACTTTACGCCAGCATGTTATGACAGTACTTTACGCCAGTATGTTATGACAGTACTTTATGCCAGTATGTTATGACAGTACTTTATGCCAGCATGTTAAGCCAGTACTTTACGCCAGCATGTTATGACAGTACTTTACGCCAGCATGTTATGCCAGTACTTTACACCAGCATGTTATGACAGTACTTTATGCCAGTATGTTATGCCAGTACTTTACGCCAGCATGTTATGACAGCCTTTTACGCCAGCACTTTATGCCAGTACTTTACGCCAGCATGTTATGCCAGTGCTTTATGCCAGTGTGTTATGACAGTACTTTATGCCAGTATGTTATGACAGTACATTACGCCAGCATGTTATGCCAGTGCTTTATGCCAGTATGTTACGCCAGTACGTTATGCCAGTACTTTATGCCAGCATGTTATGCCAGTACTTTATGCCAGCATGTTATGACAGTACTTTATGCCAGAATGTTATGACAGTACTTTATGCCAGCATGTTATGACAGTGCTTTATGCCAGCATGTTATGACAGTACTTTATGCCAGCATGTTATGACAGTGCTTTATGCCAGCATGTTATGACAGTACTTTATGCCAGCATGTTATGACAGTGCTTTATGCCAGCATGTTATGACAGTACTTTATGCCAGAAGTTTATGCCAGTACTTTACGCCAGCATGTTATGCCAGTACTTTACGCCAGTATGTTATGCCAGTACTTTACGCCAGTATGTTATGCCAGTACTTTACACCAGCATGTTATGCCAGTACTTTATGCCAGAAGTTTATGCCAGTACTTTATGCCAGCATGTTATGCCAGTATGTTATGCCAGGACTTTACGCCAGTACTTTATGCAAGTATGTTATGCCAGTACTTTATGCAAGTACTTTATGCCAGCACTTTACGCCAGTACGGCATGCCAGTACGTTATGCTAGTACATTATGCAAGTACGTTATGCCAGTACTTTATGCCAGTATGTTATGACAGTACTTTATGCCAGCATGTTATGACAGTGCTTTATGCCAGCATGTTATGACAGTGCTTTATGCCAGCATGTTATGACAGTACTTTACGCCAGCATGTTATGCCAATACTTTATGCCAGAAGTTTACACCAGTACTTTATGCAAGTATGTTATGCCAGCATGTTATGCAAGTACTTTATGCCAGCACTTTACGCCAGTACGGCATGCCAGTACGTTATGCTAGTACATTATGCAAGTACGTTATGCCAGTACTTTATGCCAGTATGTTATGACAGTACTTTATGCCAGCATGTTATGACAGTCTTTTACGCCAGCACTTTATGCCAGTACTTTACGCCAGCATGTTATGCCAGTGCTTTATGCCAGTATGTTATGACAGTACTTTACACCAGCATGTTATGACAGTACTTTACGCCAGCATGTTATGCCAGTGCTTTATGCCAGTATGTTAGGACACTACTTTATGCCAGCATGTTATGACACTACTTTATGCCAGCATGTTATGACAGTTCTTTATGCCAGTATGTTATGACAGTACTTTATGCCAGTATATTATGACAGTACTTTATGCCAGTATTTTATGACAGTACTTTACGCCAGCATGTTATGCCAGTACTTTACGCCAGCATGTTATGCCAGTACTTTACACCAGCATGTTATGACAGTACTTTATGCCAGTATGTTATGCCAGTACTTTACTTCAGCATGTTATGACAGTCTTTTACGCCAGCACTTTATGCCAGTACTTTACGCCAGCATGTTATGCCAGTGCTTTATGCCAGTATGTTATGACAGTACTTTATGCCAGTATGTTATGACAGTACATTACGCCAGCATGTTATGCCAGTGCTTTATGCCAGTATGTTATGACAGTGCTTTATGCCAGTATGTTATGACAGTACTTTATGCCAGTATGTTATGCCAGTACTTTACGCCAGCATGTTATGACAGTACTTTACGCCAGCATGTTATGACAGTACTTTATGCCAGCATGTTATGCCAGTACTTTACGCCAGCACTTTATGCCAATACTTTATGCCAGAAGTTTACACCAGTACTTTATGCAAGTATGTTATGCCAGCATGTTATGCAAGTACTTTATGCCAGCACTTTACGCCAGTACGGCATGCCAGTACATTATGCTAGGACATTATGCAAGTACTTTATGCAAGTACTTTATGCCAATATGTTATGACAGTACTTTATACCAGCATGTTATGCCAGTACTTAATACCACCATGTTATGCCAGTACTTCATGCCAGCATGTTACGCCAGTACGTTATGACAGTACTTTATGCCAGCATGTTATGCCAGTACTTTATGCCAGCATGTTATGACAGTACTTTATGCCAGCATGTTATGACAGTGCTTTATGCCAGCATGTTATGACAGTACTTTATGCCAGCATGTTATGACAGTGCTTTATGCCAGCATGTTATGACAGTACTTTATGCCAGCATGTTATGACAGTACTTTATGCCAGCATGTTATGACAGTGCTTTATGCCAGCATGTTATGACAGTACTTTATGCCAGAAGTTTATGCCAGTACTTTACGCCAGCATGTTATGCCAGTACTTTACGCCAGTATGTTATGCCAGTACTTTACGCCAGTATGTTATGCCAGTACTTTACGCCAGCATGTTATGCCAGTACTTTATGCCAGAAGTTTATGCCAGTACTTTATGCCAGCATGTTATGCCAGTATGTTATGCCAGGACTTTACGCCAGTACTTTATGCAAGTATGTTATGCCAGTACTTTATGCAAGTACTTTATGCCAGCACTTTACGCCAGTACGGCATGCCAGTACGTTATGCTAGTACATTATGCAAGTACGTTATGCCAGTACTTTATGCCAGTATGTTATGACAGTACTTTATGCCAGCATGTTATGACAGTACTTTATGCCAGCATGTTATGACAGTACTTTACACCAGCATGTTAAGACAGTACTTTATGCCAGTATGTTATGACAGTACTTTACGCCAGCATGTTATGACAGTACTTTACGCCAGCATTTTATGCCAGTGCTTTATGCCAGTATGTTAGGACAGTACTTTATGCCAGCATGTTATGACACTACTTTATGCCAGCATGTTATGACAGTACTTTATGCCAGTATGTTATGACAGTACTTTATGCCTGTATGTGATCACAGTACTTTATGCCAGTATGTTATGACAGTACTTTATGCCAGCATGTTAAGCCAGTACTTTACACCAGCATGTTATGCCAGTACTTTATGCCAGCATGTTATGACAGTGCTTTATGCCAGCATGTTATGACAGTACTTTACGCCAGCATGTTATGCCAATACTTTATGCCAGAAGTTTACACCAGTACTTTATGCAAGTATGTTATGCCAGCATGTTATGCAAGTACTTTATGCCAGCACTTTACGCCAGTACGGCATGCCAGTACGTTATGCTAGTACATTATGCAAGTACGTTATGCCAGTACTTTATGCCAGTATGTTATGACAGTACTTTATGCCAGCATGTTATGACAGTCTTTTACGCCAGCACTTTATGCCAGTACTTTACGCCAGCATGTTATGCCAGTGCTTTATGCCAGTATGTTATGACAGTACTTTACACCAGCATGTTATGACAGTACTTTACGCCAGCATGTTATGCCAGTGCTTTATGCCAGTATGTTAGGACACTACTTTATGCCAGCATGTTATGACACTACTTTATGCCAGCATGTTATGACAGTTCTTTATGCCAGTATGTTATGACAGTACTTTATGCCAGTATATTATGACAGTACTTTATGCCAGTATTTTATGACAGTACTTTACGCCAGCATGTTATGCCAGTACTTTACGCCAGCATGTTATGCCAGTACTTTACACCAGCATGTTATGACAGTACTTTATGCCAGTATGTTATGCCAGTACTTTACTTCAGCATGTTATGACAGTCTTTTACGCCAGCACTTTATGCCAGTACTTTACGCCAGCATGTTATGCCAGTGCTTTATGCCAGTATGTTATGACAGTACTTTATGCCAGTATGTTATGACAGTACATTACGCCAGCATGTTATGCCAGTGCTTTATGCCAGTATGTTATGACAGTGCTTTATGCCAGTATGTTATGACAGTACTTTATGCCAGTATGTTATGCCAGTACTTTACGCCAGCATGTTATGACAGTACTTTACGCCAGCATGTTATGACAGTACTTTATGCCAGCATGTTATGCCAGTACTTTACGCCAGCACTTTATGCCAATACTTTATGCCAGAAGTTTACACCAGTACTTTATGCAAGTATGTTATGCCAGCATGTTATGCAAGTACTTTATGCCAGCACTTTACGCCAGTACAGCATGCCAGTACATTATGCTAGGACATTATGCAAGTACGTTATGCAAGTACTTTATGCCAATATGTTATGACAGTACTTTATACCAGCATGTTATGCCAGTACTTAATACCACCATGTTATGCCAGTACTTCATGCCAGCATGTTACGCCAGTACGTTATGCCAGTACTTTATGCCAGCATGTTATGCCAGTACTTTATGCCAGCATGTTATGACAGTACTTTATGCCAGAATGTTATGACAGTACTTTATGCCAGCATGTTATGACAGTGCTTTATGCCAGCATGTTATGACAGTACTTTATGCCAGCATGTTATGACAGTGCTTTATGCCAGCATGTTATGACAGTACTTTATGCCAGCATGTTATGACAGTGCTTTATGCCAGCATGTTATGACAGTACTTTATGCCAGAAGTTTATGCCAGTACTTTACGCCAGCATGTTATGCCAGTACTTTACGCCAGTATGTTATGCCAGTACTTTACGCCAGTATGTTATGCCAGTACTTTACGCCAGCATGTTATGCCAGTACTTTATGCCAGAAGTTTATGCCAGTACTTTATGCCAGCATGTTATGCCAGTATGTTATGCCAGGACTTTACGCCAGTACTTTATGCAAGTATGTTATGCCAGTACTTTATGCAAGTACTTTATGCCAGCACTTTACGCCAGTACGGCATGCCAGTACGTTATGCTAGTACATTATGCAAGTACGTTATGCCAGTACTTTATGCCAGTATGTTATGACAGTACTTTATGCCAGCATGTTATGACAGTACTTTATGCCAGTATGTTATGACAGTACTTTACGCCAGCATGTTATGCCAGTACTTTACGCCAGCATGTTATGACAGTCTTTTACGCCAGCACTTTATGCCAGTACTTTACGCCAGCATGTTATGCCAGTGCTTTATGCCAGTATGTTAGGACAGTACTTTATGCCAGCATGTTATGACACTACTTTATGCCAGCATGTTATGACAGTACTTTATGCCAGTATGTTATGACAGTACTTTATGCCTGTATGTGATCACAGTACTTTATGCCAGTATGTTATGACAGTACTTTATGCCAGCATGTTAAGCCAGTACTTTACACCAGCATGTTATGCCAGTACTTTACGCCAGCATGTTATGCCAGTACTTTACACCAGCATGTTATGACAGTACTTTATGCCAGTATGTTATGCCAGTACTTTACGCCAGCATGTTATGACAGTCTTTTACGCCAGCACTTTATGCCAGTACTTTACGCCAGCATGTTATGCCAGTGCTTTATGCCAGTATGTTATGACAGTACTTTATGCCAGTATGTTATGACAGTACTTTACGCCAGCATGTTATGACAGTACTTTATGCCAGCATGTTATGACAGTACTTTATGCCAGTATGTTATGCCAGTACTTTACGCCAGCATGTTATGACAGTACTTTACGCCAGCATGTTATGACAGTACTTTACGCCAGCACTTTATGCCAGTACTTTACGCCAGCATGTTATGCCAGTACTTTCTGCCAGTGTGTTATAACAGTGCTTTATGCCAGTATGTTATGACAGTGCTTTATGCCAGTATGTTATGACAGTACTTTATGCCAGCATATTATGACGGTACTTTATGCCAGTATGTTATGACAGTACTTTACGCCAGCATGTTATGACAGTACTTTACGCCAGCACTTTATGCCAGTACTTTACCCCAGTGTTATGACTACTTTATGCCAGCATGTTATGACAGTACTTTACACCAGCATGTTATGACAGTGCTTTATGCCAGCATGTTATGACAGTACTTTATGCCAGAGGATTATGCCAGTACTTTACGCCGGCATGTTATGCCAGTACTTTACGCCAGTATGTTATGCCAGTACTTTACGCCAGTATGTTATGCCAGTACTTTACGCCAGCATGTTATGCCAATACTTTATGCCAGAAGTTTACGCCAGTACTTTATGCAAGTATGTTATGCCAGCATGTTATGCAAGTACTTTATGCCAGCACTTTACGCCAGTACGGCATGCCAGTACGTTATGCTAGTACATTATGCAAGTACGTTATGCCAGTACTTTATGCCAGTATGTTATGACAGTACTTTATGCCAGCATGTTATGACAGTACTTTATGCCAGCATGTTATGACAGTACTTTATGCCAGCATGTTATGACAGTGCTTTATGCCAGCATGTTATGACAGTGCTTTATGCCAGCATGTTATGACAGTACTTTACGCCAGCATGTTATGCCAATACTTTATGCCAGAAGTTTACACCAGTACTTTATGCAAGTATGTTATGCCAGCATGTTATGCAAGTACTTTATGCCAGCACTTTACGCCAGTACGGCATGCCAGTACGTTATGCTAGGACATTATGCAAGTACGTTATGCAAGTACTTTATGCCAATATGTTATGACAGTACTTTATGCCAGCATGTTATGACAGTACTTTATGCCAGCATGTTATGACAGTACTTTATGCCAGTATGTTATGACAGTACTTTATGCCAGTATGTTATAACAGTGCTTTATGCCAGTATGTTATGACAGTACTTTATGCCAGTATGTTATGCCAGTACTTTACGCCAGCATGTTATGACAGTACTTTACGCCAGCATGTTATGACAGTACTTTATGCCAGCATGTTATGCCAGTACTTTACGCCAGCACTTTATGCCAATACTTTATGCCAGAAGTTTACACCAGTACTTTATGCAAGTATGTTATGCCAGCATGTTATGCAAGTACTTTATGCCAGCACTTTACGCCAGTACGGCATGCCAGTACATTATGCTAGGACATTATGCAAGTACGTTATGCAAGTACTTTATGCCAATATGTTATGACAGTACTTTATACCAGCATGTTATGCCAGTACTTAATACCACCATGTTATGCCAGTACTTCATGCCAGCATGTTACGCCAGTACGTTATGCCAGTACTTTATGCCAGCATGTTATGCCAGTACTTTATGCCAGCATGTTATGACAGTACTTTATGCCAGAATGTTATGACAGTACTTTATGCCAGCATGTTATGACAGTGCTTTATGCCAGCATGTTATGACAGTACTTTATGCCAGCATGTTATGACAGTTCTTTATGCCAGCATGTTATGACAGTACTTTATGCCAGCATGTTATGACAGTGCTTTATGCCAGCATGTTATGACAGTACTTTATGCCAGAAGTTTATGCCAGTACTTTACGCCAGCATGTTATGCCAGTACTTTACGCCAGTATGTTATGCCAGTACTTTACGCCAGTATGTTATGCCAGTACTTTACGCCAGCATGTTATGCCAGTACTTTATGCCAGAAGTTTATGCCAGTACTTTATGCCAGCATGTTATGCCAGTATGTTATGCCAGGACTTTACGCCAGTACTTTATGCAAGTATGTTATGCCAGTACTTTATGCAAGTACTTTATGCCAGCACTTTACGCCAGTACGGCATGCCAGTACGTTATGCTAGTACATTATGCAAGTACGTTATGCCAGTACTTTATGCCAGTATGTTATGACAGTACTTTATGCCAGCATGTTATGACAGTACTTTATGCCAGTATGTTATGACAGTACTTTACGCCAGCATGTTATGACAGTACTTTACGCCAGCATGTTATGCCAGTACTTTCTGCCAGTATGTTATTACAGTGCTTTATGCCAGTATGTTATGACAGTGCTTTATGCCAGTATGTTATGACAGTACTTTATGCCAGCATATTATGACGGTACTTTATGCCAGTATGTTATGACAGTAATTTACGCCAGCATGTTATGACAGTACTTTACGCCAGCACTTTATGCCAGTACTTTACGCCAGTGTTATGACTACTTTATGCCAGCATGTTATGACAGTACTTGATGCCAGCATGTTATGACAGTGCTTTATGCCAGCATGTTATGACAGTACTTTATGCCAGAGGATTATTCCAGTACTTTACGCCAGCATGTTATGCCAGTACTTTACGCCAGTATGTTATGCCAGTACTTTACGCCAGTATGTTATGACAGTACTTTATGCCAGCATGTTATGACAGTACTTTATGCCAGTATGTTATGCCAGTACTTTACGCCAGCATGTTATGACAGTACTTTACGCCAGCATGTTATGACAGTACTTTATGCCAGCATGTTATGACAGTACTTTATGCCAGAGGATTATTCCAGTACTTTACGCCAGCATGTTATGCCAGTACTTTACGCCAGTATGTTATGCCAGTACTTTACGCCAGTATGTTATGACAGTACTTTATGCCAGCATGTTATGACAGTACTTTATGCCAGTATGTTATGCCAGTACTTTACGCCAGCATGTTATGACAGTACTTTACGCCAGCATGTTATGACAGTACTTTATGCCAGCATGTTATGACAGTACTTTACGCCAGCACTTTATGCCAGTACTTTACGCCAGCATGTTATGCCAGTACTTTCTGCCAGTATGTTATTACAGTGCTTTATGCCAGTTTGTTATGACAGTGCTTTATGCCAGTATGTTATGACAGTACTTTATGCCAGCATGTTATGACAGTACTTTATGCCAGTATGTTATGCCAGTACTTTACGCCAGCATGTTATGACAGTACTTTACGCCAGCATGTTATGACAGTACTTTATGCCAGCATGTTATGACAGTACTTTACGCCAGCACTTCATGCCAGTACTTTACGCCTGCATGTTATGCCAGTACTTTCTGCCAGTATGTTATTACAGTGCTTTATGCCAGTATGTTATGACAGTGCTTTATGCCAGTATGTTATGACAGGACTTTATGCCAGCATATTATGACGGTACTTTATGCCAGTATGTTATGACAGTACGTTACGCCAGCATGTTATGACAGTACTTTACGCCAGCACTTTATGCCAGTACTTTACGCCAGTGTTATGACTACTTTATGCCAGCATGTTATGACAGTACTTTATGCCAGCATGTTATGACAGTGCTTTATGCCAGCATGTTATGACAGTACTTTATGCCAGAGGATTATTCCAGTACTTTACGCCAGCATGTTATGCCAGTACTTTACGCCAGTATGTTATGCCAGTACTTTACGCCAGTATGTTATGCCAGTACTTTACGCCAGCATGTTATGCCAATACTTTATGCCAGAAGTTTACACCAGTACTTTATGCAAGTATGTTATGCCAGCATGTTATGCAAGTACTTTATGCCAGCACTTTACGCCAGTACGGCATGCCAGTACATTATGCTAGGACATTATGCAAGTACTTTATGCAAGTACTTTATGCCAATATGTTATGACAGTACTTTATACCAGCATGTTATGCCAGTACTTAATACCACCATGTTATGCCAGTACTTCATGCCAGCATGTTACGCCAGTACGTTATGACAGTACTTTATGCCAGCATGTTATGCCAGTACTTTATGCCAGCATGTTATGACAGTATATTAAGCCAGAATGTTATGACAGTACTTTATGCCAGCATGTTATGACAGTGCTTTATGCCAGCATGTTATGACAGTACTTTATGCCAGCATGTTATGACAGTGCTTTATGCCAGCATGTTATGACAGTACTTTATGCCAGCATGTTATGACAGTGCTTTATGCCAGCATGTTATGACAGTACTTTATGCCAGAAGTTTATGCCAGTACTTTACGCCAGCATGTTATGCCAGTACTTTACGCCAGTATGTTATGCCAGTACTTTACGCCAGTATGTTATGCCAGTACTTTACGCCAGCATGTTATGCCAGTACTTTATGCCAGAAGTTTATGCCAGTACTTTATGCCAGCATGTTATGCCAGTATGTTATGCCAGGACTTTACACCAGTACTTTATGCAAGTATGTTATGCCAGTACTTTATGCAAGTACTTTATGCCAGCACTTTACGCCAGTGGCATGCCAGTACGTTATGCTAGTACATTATGCAAGTACGTTATGCCAGTACTTTATGCCAGTATGTTATGACAGTACTTTATGCCAGCATGTTATGACAGTACTTTATGCCAGCATGTTATGACAGTACTTTACACCAGCATGTTAAGACAGTACTTTATGCCAGTATGTTATGACAGTACTTTACGCCAGCATGTTATGACAGTACTTTACGCCAGCATTTTATGCCAGTGCTTTATGCCAGTATGTTAGGACAGTACTTTATGCCAGCATGTTATGACACTACTTTATGCCAGCATGTTATGACAGTACTTTATGCCAGTATGTTATGACAGTACTTTATGCCAGCATGTTATGACAGTATATTATGCCAGTACTTTATGCCAGCATGTTATGACAGTACTTTATGCCAGCATGTTATGCCAGTACTTTACGCCAGCATGTTATGACAGTCTTTTACGCCAGCACTTTATGCCAGTACTTTACGCCAGCATGTTATGCCAGTGCTTTATGCCAGTATGTTATGACAGTACTTTATGCCAGTATGTTATGACAGTACTTTACGCCAGCATGTTATGCCAGTGCTTTATGCCAGTATGTTATGACAGTGCTTTATGCCAGTATGTTATGACAGTACTTTATGCCAGCATGTTATGACAGTACTTTATTCCAGTATGTTATGCCAGTACTTTACGCCAGCATGTTATGACAGTACTTTACGCCAGCATGTTATGACAGTACTTTATGCCAGCATGTTATGACAGTACTTTACGCCAGCACTTTATGCCAGTACTTTACGCCAGCATGTTATGCCAGTACTTTCTGCCAGTATATGTTATGACAGTGCTTTATGCCAGTATGTTATGACAGTGCTTTATGCCAGTATGTTATGACAGTACTTTATGCCAGCATATTATGACGGTACTTTATGCCAGTATGTTATGACAGTACTTTACGCCAGCATGTTATGACAGTACTTTACGCCAGCACTTTATGCCAGTACTTTATGCCAGTGTTATGACTACTTTATGCCAGCATGTTATGACAGTACTTTATGCCAGCATGTTATGACAGTACTTTATGCCAGTATGTTATGCCAGTACTTTACTTCAGCATGTTATGACAGTCTTTTACGCCAGCACTTTATGCCAGTACTTTATGCCAGCATGTTATGCCAGTGCTTTATGCCAGTATGTTATGACAGTACTTTATGCCAGCATGTTATGCCAGTACTTTACGCCAGCATGTTATGCCAGTACTTTCTGCCAGTATGTTATGACAGTGCTTTATGCCAGTATGTTATGACAGTGCTTTATGCCAGTGCCAGTATGTTATGACAGTACTTTATGCCAGCATGTTATGACAGTACTTTATGCCAGAAGTTTACGCCAGTACTTTATGCAAGTATGTTATGCCAGCATGTTATGCAAGTACTTTATGCCAGCACTTTACGCCAGTACGGCATGCCAGTACGTTATGCTAGTACATTATGCAAGTACGTTATGCCAGTACTTTATGCCAGTATGTTATGACAGTACTTTATGCCAGCATGTTATGACAGTCTTTTACGCCAGCACTTTATGCCAGTACTTTACGCCAGCATGTTATGCCAGTGCTTTATGCCAGTATGTTATGACAGTACTTTATGCCAGTATGTTATGACAGTACTTTATGCCAGCATGTTATGACAGTACTTTATGCCAGCATGTTATGACAGTACTTTATGCCAGTATGTTATGCCAGTACTTTACGCCAGCATGTTATGCCAGTACTTTACGCCAGCATGTTATGCCAGTACTTTACACCAGCATGTTAAGACAGTACTTTATGCCAGTATGTTATGACAGTACTTTACACCAGCATGTTATGACAGTACTTTACGCCAGCATGTTATGCCAGTGCTTTATGCCAGTATGTTAGGACACTACTTTATGCCAGCATGTTATGACACTACTTTATGCCAGCATGTTATGACAGTTCTTTATGCCAGTATGTTATGACAGTACTTTATGCCAGTATATTATGACAGTACTTTATGCCAGTATGTTATGACAGTACTTTATGCCAGCATGTTAAGCCAGTACTTTACGCCAGCATGTTATGCCAGTACTTTACGCCAGCATGTTATGCCAGTACTTTACACCAGCATGTTATGACAGTACTTTATGCCAGTATGTTATGCCAGTACTTTACTTCAGCATGTTATGACAGTCTTTTACGCCAGCACTTTATGCCAGTACTTTACGCCAGCATGTTATGCCAGTGCTTTATGCCAGTATGTTATGACAGTACTTTATGCCAGTATGTTATGACAGTACATTACGCCCATGTTATGCCAGTGCTTTATGCCAGTATGTTATGACAGTGCTTTATGCCAGTATGTTATGACAGTACTTTATGACATGCCAGCATGTTATGACAGTACTTTATGCCAGCATGTTATGACAGTACTTTATGCCAGTATGTTATGCCAGTACTTTACGCCAGCATGTTATGACAGTACTTTACGCCAGCATGTTATGACAGTACTTTATGCCAGCATGTTATGACAGTACTTTACGCCAGCACTTTATGCCAGTACTTTACGCCAGCATGTTATGCCAGTACTTTCTGCCAGTATGTTATGACAGTGCTTTATGCCAGTATGTTATGACAGTGCTTTATGCCAGCATGTTATGACAGTACTTTATGCCAGCATGTTATGACAGTACTTTATGCCAGTATGTTATGACAGTACTTTACGCCAGCATGTTATGACAGTACTTTACGCCAGCATGTTATGCCAGTACTTTACACCAGCATGTTATGACAGTACTTTATGCCAGTATGTTTATGACAGTACTTTACGCCAGCATGTTATGACAGTACTTTTACGCCAGCATGTGCCAGTACTGCCAGCATGTTATGCCAGTGCTTTATGCCAGCATGTTATGACAGTACTTTATGCCAGTATGTTATGACAGTACATTTTACGCCAGCATGTTGTTATGTTATGATGCCAGTACTTTATGCCAGTATGTTATGACAGTGCTTTATGCCAGTATGTTATGACAGTACTTTATGCCAGCATGTTATGCCAGTTTATATTCTTGTATGCCAGCATGTTATGACAGTACTTTACGCCAGCATGTTATGCAGTATGCTAATGCCAGCATGTTATGCACAGTACTTTATGCCAGCACTTTATGCCAGTACTTTACGCCAGCATGTTATGCCAGTACTTATGCTAGGACATGTTTATGCACAGTGCTTTATGCCAGTATGTTATGACAGTGCTTTATGCCAGCATGTTATGACAGTAGCTTTATGCCAGCATGTTACGCATACTGTCTGTGACGTTATGACAGTACTTTATGCCAGTATGTTATGACAGTACTTTATGCCAGCATGTTATGACAGTACTTTATGCCAGAATGTTATGACAGTACTTTATGCCAGCATGTTATGACAGTGCTTTATGCCAGCATGTTATGACAGTACTTTATGCCAGCATGTTATGACAGTACTTTATGCCAGCATGTTATGACAGTGCTTTATGCCAGCATGTTATGACAGTACTTTATGCCAGCAGTTTATGCCAGTTTTACGCCAGCATGTTATGCCAGTACTTTACGCCAGTATGTTATGCCAGTACTTTACGCCAGTATGTTATGCCAGTACTTTACGCCAGCATGTTATGCCAGTACTTTATGCCAGAAGTTTATGCCAGTACTTTATGCCAGCATGTTATGCCAGTATGTTATGCCAGGACTTTACGCCAGTACTTTATGCAAGTATGTTATGCCAGTACTTTATGCAAGTACTTTATGCCAGCACTTTACGCCAGTACGGCATGCCAGTACGTTATGCTAGTACATTATGCCAGCATGTTATGACAGTACTTTATGCCAGCATGTTATGACAGTACTTTACACCAGCATGTTAAGACAGTACTTTATGCCAGTATGTTATGACAGTACTTTACGCCAGCATGTTATGACAGTACTTTACGCCAGCATTTTATGCCAGTGCTTTATGCCAGTATGTTAGGACAGTACTTTATGCCAGCATGTTATGACACTACTTTATGCCAGCATGTTATGACAGTACTTTATGCCAGTATGTTATGACAGTACTTTATGCCAGTATGTGATCACAGTACTTTATGCCAGTATGTTATGACAGTACTTTATGCCAGCATGTTAAGCCAGTACTTTACACCAGCATGTTATGCCAGTACTTTACGCCAGCATGTTATGCCAGTACTTTACACCAGCATGTTATGACAGTACTTTATGCCAGTATGTTATGCCAGTACTTTACGCCAGCATGTTATGACAGTCTTTACGCCAGCACTTTATGCCAGTACTTTACGCCAGCATGTTATGCCAGTGCTTTATGCCAGTATGTTATGACAGTACTTTATGCCAGTATGTTATGACAGTACTTTACGCCAGCATGTAATGACAGTACTTTACGCCAGCATGTTATGCCAGTACTTTAGGCCAGTATGTTATGACAGTACTTTACACCAGCATGTTATGACAGTACTTTAAGCCAGCATGTTATGCCAGTGCTTTATGCCAGTATGTTAGGACACTACTTTATGCCAGCATGTTATGACACTACTTTATGCCAGCATGTTATGACAGTTCTTTATGCCAGTATGTTATGACAGTACTTTATGCCAGTATATTATGACAGTACTTTATGCCAGTATGTTATGACAGTACTTTATGCCAGCATGTTAAGCCAGTACTTTACGCCAGCATGTTATGCCAGTACTTTACGCCAGCATGTTATGCCAGTACTTTACACCAGCATGTTATGACAGTACCTGTTATGACAGTATTTATGCCAGTATGTTATGCCAGTACTTTACTTCAGCATGTTATGACAGTCTTTTACGCCAGCACTTTATGCCAGTACTTTACGCCAGCATGTTATGCCAGTGCTTTATGCCAGTATGTTATGACAGTACTTTATGCCAGTATGTTATGACAGTACATTACGCCAGCATGTTATGCCAGTGCTTTATGCCAGTATGTTATGACAGTGCTTTATGCCAGTATGTTATGACAGTACTTCATGCCAGCATGTTAGGACAGTACTTTATGCCAGCATGTTATGACAGTACTTTATGCCAGTATGTTATGCCAGTACTTTACGCCAGCATGTTATGACAGTACTTTACGCCAGCATGTTATGACAGTACTTTATGCCAGCATGTTATGACAGTACTTTACGCCAGCACTTTATGCCAGTACTTTACGCCAGCATGTTATGCCAGTACTTTCTGCCAGTATGTTATGACAGTGCTTTATGCCAGTATGTTATGACAGTGCTTTATGCCAGTATGTTATGACAGTACTTTATGCCAGCATATTATGACGGTACTTTATGCCAGTATGTTATGACAGTACTTTACGCCAGCATGTTATGACAGTACTTTACGCCAGCACTTTATGCCAGTACTTTACGCCAGTGTTATGACTACTTTATGCCAGCATGTTATGACAGTACTTTATGCCAGCATGTTATGACAGTGCTTTATGCCAGCATGTTATTACAGTACTTTATGCCAGAGGATTATTCCAGTACTTTACGCCAGCATGTTATGCCAGTACTTTACGCCAGTATGTTATGCCAGTACTTTACGCCAGTATGTTATGCCAGTACTTTACGCCAGCATGTTATGCCAATACTTTATGCCAGAAGTTTACACCAGTACTTTATGCAAGTATGTTATGCCAGCATGTTATGCAAGTACTTTATGCCAGCACTTTACGCCAGTACGTCATGCCAGTACATTATGCTAGGACATTATGCAAGTACGTTATGCAAGTACTTTATGCCAATATGTTATGACAGTACTTTATACCAGCATGTTATGACAGTACTTTATGCCAGCATGTTACGCCAGTACGTTATGACAGTACTTTATGCCAGCATGTTATGCCAGTACTTTATGCCAGCATGTTATGACAGTACTTTATGCCAGAATGTTATGACAGTACTTTATGCCAGCATGTTATGACAGTGCTTTATGCCAGCATGTTATGACAGTACTTTATGCCAGCATGTTATGACAGTGCTTTATGCCAGCATGTTATGACAGTGCTTTATGCCAGCATGTTATGACAGTACTTTATGCCAGAAGTTTATGCCAGTACTTTACGCCAGCATGTTATGCCAGTACTTTACGCCAGTATGTTATGCCAGTACTTTACGCCAGTATGTTATGCCAGTACTTTACGCCAGCATGTTATGCCAGTACTTTATGCCAGAAGTTTATGCCAGTACTTTATGCCAGCATGTTATGCCAGTATGTTATGCCAGGACTTTACGCCAGTTCTTTATGCAAGTATGTTATGCCAGTACTTTATGCAAGTACTTTATGCCAGCACTTTACGCCAGTACGGCATGCCAGTACGTTATGCTAGTACATTATGCCAGTATGTTATGACAGTGCTTTATGCCAGTATGTTATGACAGTACTTTATGCCAGCATATTATGACGGTACTTTACGCCAGCATGTTATGCCAGTACTTTACACCAGCATGTTAAGACAGTACTTTATGCCAGTATGTTATGACAGTACTTTACGCCAAAATGTTATGACAGTACTTTACGCCAGCATTTTATGCCAGTGCTTTATGCCAGTATGTTAGGACAGTACTTTATGCCAGCATGTTATGACACTACTTTATGCCAGCATGTTATGACAGTACTTTATGCCAGCATGTTAAGCCAGTACTTTACACCAGCATTTTATGCCAGTACTTTACGCCAGCATGTTATGCCAGTACTTTATGCCAGCATGTTATGACAGTACTTTATGCCAGTATGTTATGCCAGTACTTTACGCCAGCATGTTATGACAGTCTTTTACGCCAGCACTTTATGCCAGTACTTTACGCCAGCATGTTATGCCAGTGCTTTATGCCAGTATGTTATGACAGTACTTTATGCCAGTATGTTATGACAGTACTTTACGCCAGCATGTAATGACAGTACTTTATGCCAGCATGTTATGACAGTACTTTATGCCAGTATGTTATGCCAGTACTTTACGCCAGCATGTTATGACAGTACTTTACGCCAGCATGTTATGACAGTACTTTATGCCAGCATGTTATGACAGTACTTTACGCCAGCACTTTATGCCAGTACTTTACGCCAGCATGTTATGCCAGTACTTTCTGCCAGTATGCTATAACAGTGCTTTATGCCAGTATGTTATGACAGTGCTTTATGCCAGTATGTTATGACAGTACTTTATGCCAGCATATTATGACGGTACTTTATGCCAGTATGTTATGACAGTACTTTACGCCAGCATGTTATGACAGTACTTTACGCCAGCACTTTATGCCAGTACTTTACCCCAGTGTTATGACTACTTTATGCCAGCATGTTATGACAGTACTTTATGCCAGTATGTTATGACAGTACTTTATGCCAGCATGTTATGACAGTATATTATGCCAGTACTTTATGCCAGCATGTTATGACAGTACTTTAAGGCCAGCATGTTATGACTACTTTATGCCAGCATGTTATGACAGTACTTTATGCCAGCATGTTATGACAGTACTTTATGCCAGCATGTTATGACACTACTTTATGCCAGCATGTTATGACAGTACTTTATGCCAGCATGTTATGACAGTACTTTATTCCAGCATGTTATGACAGTACTTTAAGGCCAGCATGTTATGACAGTACGTTATGCCAGTATGTTATCCTCGTACATTATGCCAGTATGTTATGACAGTGCTTTATGCCAGCATGTTATGACAGTACTTTATGCCAGCATGTTATGACAGTACTTTATGCCAGCATGTTATGACAGTACTTTATGCCAGCATGTTATGACAGTACTTTATGCCAGCATGTTATGACAGTACTTTATGCCAGTATGTTATGCCAGTACTTTACACCAGCATGTTATCACAGTACTTTACGCCAGCACTTTATGCCAGTACTTTACGCCAGCATGTTATGCCAGTGCTTTATGCCAGCATGTTATGCCAGTGCTTTATGCCAGTATGTTATGACAGTGCTTTATGCCAGTATGTTATGACAGTGCTTTACGCCAGCACTTTATGCCAGTACTTTATGCCAGTGTTATGACTACTTTATGCCAGCATGTTATGACAGTACTTTATGCCAGCATGTTATGACAGTACTTTATGCCAGTATGTTATGCCAGTACTTTACTTCAGCATGTTATGACAGTCTTTTACGCCAGCACTTTATGCCAGTACTTTATGCCAGCATGTTATGCCAGTGCTTTATGCCAGTATGTTATGACAGTACTTTATGCCAGCATGTTATGCCAGTACTTTACGCCAGCATGTTATGCCAGTACTTTCTGCCAGTATGTTATGACAGTGCTTTATGCCAGTATGTTATGACAGTGCTTTATGCCAGTATGTTATGCCAGTACTTTACGCCAGCATGTTATGCCAGTACTTTATGCCAGAAGTTTACGCCAGTACTTTATGCAAGTATGTTATGCCAGCATGTTATGCAAGTACTTTATGCCAGCACTTTACGCCAGTACGTCATGCCAGTACGTTATGCTAGTACATTATGCAAGTACGTTATGCCAGTACTTTATGCCAGTATGTTATGACAGTACTTTATGCCAGCATGTTATGACAGTCTTTTACGCCAGCACTTTATGCCAGTACTTTACGCCAGCATGTTATGCCAGTGCTTTATGCCAGTATGTTATGACAGTACTTTATGCCAGTATGTTATGACAGTACTTTATGCCAGCATGTTATGACAGTACTTTATGCCAGCATGTTATGACAGTACTTTATGCCAGTATGTTATGCCAGTACTTTACGCCAGCATGTTATGCCAGTACTTTACGCCAGCATGTTATGCCAGTACTTTACACCAGCATGTTATGCCAGTGCTTTATGCCAGTATGTTAGGACACTACTTTATGCCAGCATGTTATGACACTACTTTATGCCAGCATGTTATGACAGTTCTTTATGCCAGTATGTTATGACAGTACTTTATGCCAGTATATTATGACAGTACTTTATGCCAGTATGTTATGACAGTACTTTATGCCAGCATGTTAAGCCAGTACTTTACGCCAGCATGTTATGCCAGTACTTTACGCCAGCATGTTATGCCAGTACTTTACACCAGCATGTTATGACAGTACTTTATGCCAGTATGTTATGCCAGTACTTTACTTCAGCATGTTATGACAGTCTTTTACGCCAGCACTTTATGCCAGTACTTTACGCCAGCATGTTATGCCAGTGCTTTATGCCAGTATGTTATGACAGTACTTTATGCCAGTATGTTATGACAGTACATTACGCCAGCATGTTATGCCAGTGCTTTATGCCAGTATGTTATGACAGTGCTTTATGCCAGTATGTTATGACAGTACTTCATGCCAGCATGTTATGACAGTACTTTATGCCAGCATGTTATGACAGTACTTTATGCCAGTATGTTATGCCAGTACTTTACGCCAGCATGTTATGACAGTACTTTACGCCAGCATGTTATGACAGTACTTTATGCCAGCATGTTATGACAGTACTTTACGCCAGCACTTTATGCCAGTACTTTACGCCAGCATGTTATGCCAGTACTTTCTGCCAGTATGTTATGACAGTGCTTTATGCCAGTATGTTATGACAGTGCTTTATGCCAGTATGTTATGACAGTACTTTATGCCAGCATATTATGACGGTACTTTATGCCAGTATGTTATGACAGTACTTTACGCCAGCATGTTATGACAGTACTTTACGCCAGCACTTTATGCCAGTACTTTACGCCAGTGTTATGACTACTTTATGCCAGCATGTTATGACAGTACTTTATGCCAGCATGTTATGACAGTGCTTTATGCCAGCATGTTATTACAGTACTTTATGCCAGAGGATTATTCCAGTACTTTACGCCAGCATGTTATGCCAGTACTTTACGCCAGTATGTTATGCCAGTACTTTACGCCAGTATGTTATGCCAGTACTTTACGCCAGCATGTTATGCCAATACTTTATGCCAGAAGTTTACACCAGTACTTTATGCAAGTATGTTATGCCAGCATGTTATGCAAGTACTTTATGCCAGCACTTTACGCCAGTACGTCATGCCAGTACATTATGCTAGGACATTATGCAAGTACGTTATGCAAGTACTTTATGCCAATATGTTATGACAGTACTTTATACCAGCATGTTATGACAGTACTTTATGCCAGCATGTTACGCCAGTACGTTATGACAGTACTTTATGCCAGCATGTTATGCCAGTACTTTATGCCAGCATGTTATGACAGTACTTTATGCCAGAATGTTATGACAGTACTTTATGCCAGCATGTTATGACAGTGCTTTATGCCAGCATGTTATGACAGTACTTTATGCCAGCATGTTATGACAGTGCTTTATGCCAGCATGTTATGACAGTGCTTTATGCCAGCATGTTATGACAGTACTTTATGCCAGAAGTTTATGCCAGTACTTTACGCCAGCATGTTATGCCAGTACTTTACGCCAGTATGTTATGCCAGTACTTTACGCCAGTATGTTATGCCAGTACTTTACACCAGCATGTTATGCCAGTACTTTATGCCAGAAGTTTATGCCAGTACTTTATGCCAGCATGTTATGCCAGTATGTTATGCCAGGACTTTACGCCAGTACTTTATGCAAGTATGTTATGCCAGTACTTTATGCAAGTACTTTATGCCAGCACTTTACGCCAGTACGGCATGCCAGTACGTTATGCAAGTACGTTATGCCAGTACTTTATGCCAGTATGTTATGACAGTACTTTATGCCAGCATGTTATGACAGTACTTTATGCCAGCATGTTATGACAGTACTTTACACCAGCATGTTAAGACAGTACTTTATGCCAGTATGTTATGACAGTACTTTACGCCAGCATGTTATGACAGTACTTTACGCCAGCATTTTATGCCAGTGCTTTATGCCAGTATGTTAGGACAGTACTTTATGCCAGCATGTTATGACACTACTTTATGCCAGCATGTTATGACAGTACTTTATGCCAGTATGTTATGACAGTACTTTATGCCAGTATGTGATCACAGTACTTTATGCCAGTATGTTATGACAGTACTTTATGCCAGCATGTTAAGCCAGTACTTTACACCAGCATGTTATGCCAGTACTTTACGCCAGCATGTTATGCCAGTACTTTACACCAGCATGTTATGACAGTACTTTATGCCAGTATGTTATGCCAGTACTTTACGCCAGCATGTTATGACAGTCTTTTACGCCAGCACTTTATGCCAGTACTTTACGCCAGCATGTTATGCCAGTGCTTTATGCCAGTATGTTATGACAGTACTTTATGCCAGTATGTTATGACAGTACTTTACGCCAGCATGTAATGACAGTACTTTACGCCAGCATGTTATGCCAGTACTTTAGGCCAGTATGTTATGACAGTACTTTACACCAGCATGTTATGACAGTACTTTACGCCAGCATGTTATGCCAGTGCTTTATGCCAGTATGTTAGGACACTACTTTATGCCAGCATGTTATGACACTACTTTATGCCAGCATGTTATGACAGTTCTTTATGCCAGTATGTTATGACAGTACTTTATGCCAGTATATTATGACAGTACTTTATGCCAGTATGTTATGACAGTACTTTATGCCAGCATGTTAAGCCAGTACTTTACGCCAGCATGTTATGCCAGTACTTTACGCCAGCATGTTATGCCAGTACTTTACACCAGCATGTTATGACAGTACTTTATGCCAGTATGTTATGCCAGTACTTTACTTCAGCATGTTATGACAGTCTTTTACGCCAGCACTTTATGCCAGTACTTTACGCCAGCATGTTATGCCAGTGCTTTATGCCAGTATGTTATGACAGTACTTTATGCCAGTATGTTATGACAGTACATTACGCCAGCATGTTATGCCAGTGCTTTATGCCAGTATGTTATGACAGTGCTTTATGCCAGTATGTTATGACAGTACTTCATGCCAGCATGTTAGGACAGTACTTTATGCCAGCATGTTATGACAGTACTTTATGCCAGTATGTTATGCCAGTACTTTACGCCAGCATGTTATGACAGTACTTTACGCCAGCATGTTATGACAGTACTTTATGCCAGCATGTTATGACAGTACTTTACGCCAGCACTTTATGCCAGTACTTTACGCCAGCATGTTATGCCAGTACTTTCTGCCAGTATGTTATGACAGTGCTTTATGCCAGTATGTTATGACAGTGCTTTATGCCAGTATGTTATGACAGTACTTTATGCCAGCATATTATGACGGTACTTTATGCCAGTATGTTATGACAGTACTTTACGCCAGCATGTTATGACAGTACTTTACGCCAGCACTTTATGCCAGTACTTTACGCCAGTGTTATGACTACTTTATGCCAGCATGTTATGACAGTACTTTATGCCAGCATGTTATGACAGTGCTTTATGCCAGCATGTTATTACAGTACTTTATGCCAGAGGATTATTCCAGTACTTTACGCCAGCATGTTATGCCAGTACTTTACGCCAGTATGTTATGCCAGTACTTTACACCAGTATGTTATGCCAGTACTTTACGCCAGCATGTTATGCCAATACTTTATGCCAGAAGTTTACACCAGTACTTTATGCAAGTATGTTATGCCAGCATGTTATGCAAGTACTTTATGCCAGCACTTTACGCCAGTACGTCATGCCAGTACATTATGCTAGGACATTATGCAAGTACGTTATGCAAGTACTTTATGCCAATATGTTATGACAGTACTTTATACCAGCATGTTATGACAGTACTTTATGCCAGCATGTTACGCCAGTACGTTATGACAGTACTTTATGCCAGCATGTTATGCCAGTACTTTATGCCAGCATGTTATGACAGTACTTTATGCCAGAATGTTATGACAGTACTTTATGCCAGCATGTTATGACAGTGCTTTATGCCAGCATGTTATGACAGTACTTTATGCCAGCATGTTATGACAGTGCTTTATGCCAGCATGTTATGACAGTGCTTTATGCCAGCATGTTATGACAGTACTTTATGCCAGAAGTTTATGCCAGTACTTTACGCCAGCATGTTATGCCAGTACTTTACGCCAGTATGTTATGCCAGTACTTTACGCCAGTATGTTATGCCAGTACTTTACGCCAGCATGTTATGCCAGTACTTTATGCCAGAAGTTTATGCCAGTACTTTATGCCAGCATGTTATGCCAGTATGTTATGCCAGGACTTTACGCCAGTACTTTATGCAAGTATGTTATGCCAGTACTTTATGCAAGTACTTTATGCCAGCACTTTACGCCAGTACGGCATGCCAGTACGTTATGCTAGTACATTATGCAAGTACGTTATGCCAGTACTTTATGCCAGTATGTTATGACAGTACTTTATGCCAGCATGTTATGACAGTACTTTATGCCAGCATGTTATGACAGTACTTTACACCAGCATGTTAAGACAGTACTTTATGCCAGTATGTTATGACAGTACTTTACGCCAGCATGTTATGACAGTACTTTACGCCAGCATTTTATGCCAGTGCTTTATGCCAGTATGTTAGGACAGTACTTTATGCCAGCATGTTATGACACTACTTTATGCCAGCATGTTATGACAGTACTTTATGCCAGTATGTTATGACAGTACTTTATGCCTGTATGTGATCACAGTACTTTATGCCAGTATGTTATGACAGTACTTTATGCCAGCATGTTAAGCCAGTACTTTACACCAGCATGTTATGCCAGTACTTTACGCCAGCATGTTATGCCAGTACTTTACACCAGCATGTTAAGACAGTACTTTATGCCAGTATGTTATGACAGTACTTTACGCCAAAATGTTATGACAGTACTTTACGCCAGCATTTTATGCCAGTGCTTTATGCCAGTATGTTAGGACAGTACTTTATGCCAGCATGTTATGACACTACTTTATGCCAGCATGTTATGACAGTACTTTATGCCAGTATGTTATGACAGTACTTTATGCCAGTATGTGATCACAGTACTTTATGCCAGTATGTTATGACAGTACTTTATGCCAGCATGTTAAGCCAGTACTTTACACCAGCATGTTATGCCAGTACTTTACGCCAGCATGTTATGCCAGTACTTTACACCAGCATGTTATGACAGTACTTTATGCCAGTATGTTATGCCAGTACTTTACGCCAGCATGTTATGACAGTCTTTTACGCCAGCACTTTATGCCAGTACTTTACGCCAGCATGTTATGCCAGTGCTTTATGCCAGTATGTTATGACAGTACTTTATGCCAGTATGTTATGACAGTACTTTACGCCAGCATGTAATGACAGTACTTTATGCCAGCATGTTATGACAGTACTTTATGCCAGTATGTTATGCCAGTACTTTACGCCAGCATGTTATGACAGTACTTTACGCCAGCATGTTATGACAGTACTTTATGCCAGCATGTTATGACAGTACTTTACGCCAGCACTTTATGCCAGTACTTTACGCCAGCATGTTATGCCAGTACTTTCTGCCAGTATGCTATAACAGTGCTTTATGCCAGTATGTTATGACAGTGCTTTATGCCAGTATGTTATGACAGTACTTTATGCCAGCATATTATGACGGTACTTTATGCCAGTATGTTATGACAGTACTTTACGCCAGCATGTTATGACAGTACTTTACGCCAGCACTTTATGCCAGTACTTTACCCCAGTGTTATGACTACTTTATGCCAGCATGTTATGACAGTACTTTATGCCAGTATGTTATGACAGTACTTTATGCCAGCATGTTATGACAGTATATTATGCCAGTACTTTATGCCAGCATGTTATGACAGTACTTTAAGGCCAGCATGTTATGACTACTTTATGCCAGCATGTTATGACAGTACTTTATGCCAGCATGTTATGACAGTACTTTATGCCAGCATGTTATGACACTACTTTATGCCAGCATGTTATGACAGTACTTTATGCCAGCATGTTATGACAGTACTTTATTCCAGCATGTTATGACAGTACTTTAAGGCCAGCATGTTATGACAGTACGTTATGCCAGTATGTTATGCTAGTACATTATGCCAGTATGTTATGACAGTGCTTTATGCCAGCATGTTATGACAGTACTTTATGCCAGCATGTTATGACAGTACTTTATGCCAGCATGTTATGACAGTACTTTATGCCAGCATGTTATGACAGTACGTTATGCCAGCATGTTATGACAGTACTTTATGCCAGTATGTTATGCCAGTACTTTACACCAGCATGTTATCACAGTACTTTACGCCAGCACTTTATGCCAGTACTTTACGCCAGCATGTTATGCCAGTGCTTTATGCCAGCATGTTATGCCAGTACTTTATGCCAGCATGTTATGCCAGTGCTTTATGCCAGTATGTTATGACAGTGCTTTATGCCAGTATGTTATGACAGTGCTTTATGCCAGCATGTTATGACAGTACTTTATGCCAGCATGTTATGCAAGTACATTATGCCAGTATGTTATGACAGTGCTTTATGCCAGCATGTTATGACAGTACTTTATGTCAGTATGTTATGACAGTACTTTATGCCAGCATGTTATGACAATGCTTTATGCCAGCATGTTTTGACAGTACTTCATGCCAGTATGTTATGCTAGTACATTATGCCAGTATGTTATGACAGTGCTTTATGCCAGCATGTTATGACAGTACTTTATGCCAGTATGTTATGCTAGTACATTATGCCTGTATGTTATGACAGTACTTTATGACAGTGCTTTATGCCAGCATGTTATGACAGTACTTTATGCCAGTATGTTATGCTAGTACATTATGCCAGTATGTTATGACAGTGCTTTATGCCAGCATGTTATGACAGTACTTTATGCCAGCATGTTATGACAGTACTTTATGCCAGCATGTTATGACAGTACTTTATGCCAGCATGTTATGACAGTATATTATGCCAGTACTTTATGCCAGCATGTTATGACAGTACTTTAAGGCCAGCATGTTATGACTACTTTATGCCAGCATGTTATGACAGTACTTTATGCCAGCATGTTATGACAGTACTTTATGCCAGCATGTTATGACAGTACTTTATGCGAGCATGTTATGACAGTACTTTATGCCAGCATGTTATGACAGTACTTTATGCCAGCATGTTATGACAGTCTTTAAGGCCAGCATGTTATGACAGTACTTTATGCCAGCATGTTATGTCAGTACTTTATGCCAGCATGTTATGACAGTACTTTATGCCAGCATGTTATGCCAGTACTTTATGCCAGCATGTTATGCCAGTACTTAATGCCAGCATGTTATGACAGTACTTTAAGGCCAGCATGTTATGACTACTTTATGCCAGCATGTTATGACAGTACTTTATGCCAGCATGTTATGACAGTATATTATGCCAGTACTTTATGCCAGCATGTTATGACAGTATATTATGCCAGTACTTTATGCCAGCATGTTATGACAGTACTTTAAGGCCAGCATGTTATGACAGTACTTTATGCCAGCATGTTATGCCAGTACTTTATGCGAGCATGTTATGACAGTACTTTATGCGAGCATGTTATGACTACTTTATGCGAGCATGTTATGACTACTTTATGCCAGCATGTTATGACAGTACTTTATGCCAGCATGTTATGACTACTTTATGCCAGCATGTTATGACAGTACTTTATGCCAGCATGTTATGACAGTACTTTATGCCAGCATGTTATGACAGTACTTTATGCCAGCATGTTATGACAGTACTTTATGCCAGCATGTTATGACAGTACTTTATGCCAGCATGTTATGACTACTTTATGCCAGCATGTTATGCCAGTACTTTATGCCAGCATGTTATGACAGTACTTTATGCCAGCATGTTATGACTACTTTATGCCAGCATGTTATGACAGTACTTTATGCCAGCATGTTATGACAGTGCTTTATGCCAGCATGTTATGACAGTACTTTATGCCAGTATGTTATGCTAGTACATTATGCCAGTATGTTATGACAGTGCTTTATGCCAGCATGTTATGACAGTACTTTATGCCAGTATGTTATGCTCGTACATTATGCCAGTATGTTATGACAGTACATTATGCCAGCATGTTATGACAGTACTTTATGCCAGTATGTTATGCTAGTACATTATGCCAGTATGTTATGACAGTGCTTTATGCCAGCATGTTATGACAGTACTTTATGCCAGCATGTTATGACAGTGCTTTATGCCAGCATGTTATGACAGTACTTTATGCCAGCATGTTATGACAGTACTTTATGCCAGCATGTTATGACAGTACATTATGCCAGCATGTTATGACAGTACTTTATGCCAGTATGTTATGACAGTACTTTATGCCAGCATGTTATGACAGTACTTTATGCCAGTATGTTATGACAGTACTTTATGCCAGTATGTTATGACAGTACTTTATGCCAGTATGTTATGACAGTACTTTATGCCAGTATGTTATGACAGTACTTTATGCCAGCATGTTATGAAAGTATATTATGACAGTACTTTATGCCAGCATGTTATGACAGTACTTTAAGGCCAGCATGTTATGACTACTTTATGCCAGCATGTTATGACAGTACTTTATGCCAGCATGTTATGACAGTACTTTATACCAGCATGTTATGACAGTACTTTATGCCAGCATGTTATGACAGTATATTATGCCAGTACTTTATGCCAGCATGTTATGACAGTACTTTATGCCAGCATGTTATGACAGTACTTTATGCCAGCATGTTATGACAGTACTTTAAGGCCAGCATGTTATGACTACTTTATGCCAGCATGTTATGACAGTACTTTATACCAGCATGTTATGACAGTACTTTATACCAGCATGTTATGACAGTACTTTATGCCAGCATGTTATGACAGTATATTATGCCAGTACTTTATGCCAGCATGTTATGACAGTACTTTAAGGCCAGCATGTTATGACTACTTTATGCCAGCATGTTATGACAGTACTTTATGCCAGCATGTTATGACAGTACTTTATGCCAGCATGTTATGACAGTACTTTATGCCAGCATGTTATGACACTACTTTATGCCAGCATGTTATGACACTACTTTATGCCAGCATGTTATGACAGTACTTTATTCCAGCATGTTATGACAGTACTTTAAGGCCAGCATGTTATGCCTACTTTATGCCAGCATGTTATGACAGTACTTTATGCCAGCATGTTATGACAGTACTTTAAGGCCAGCATGTTATGACTACTTTATGCCAGCATGTTATGACAGAACTTTATGCCAGCATGTTATGACAGTACTTTATGCCAGCATGTTATGCCAGTACTTTATGCCAGCATGTTATGACAGTACTTTATGCCAGCATGTAATGACAGTACTTTAAGGCCAGCATGTTATGACTACTTTATGCCAGCATGTTATGACAGTACTTTATACCAGCATGTTATGACAGTACTTTATGCCAGCATGTTATGACAGTATATTATGCCAGTACTTTATGCCAGCATGTTATGACAGTATATTATGCCAGTACTTTATGCCAGCATGTTATGACAGTACTTTAATGCCAGCATGTTATGACAGTACTTTATGCCAGCATGTTATGCCAGTACTTTATGCCAGCATGTTATGACAGTACTTTATGCCAGCATGTTATGACAGTACTTTATGCCAGCATGTTATGACACTACTTTATGCCAGCATGTTATGACACTACTTTATGCCAGCATGTTATGACAGTACTTTATTCCAGCATGTTATGACAGTACTTTAAGGCCAGCATGTTATGCCTACTTTATGCCAGCATGTTATGACAGTACTTTATGCCAGCATGTTATGACAGTACTTTAAGGCCAGCATGTTATGACTACTTTATGCCAGCATGTTATGACAGAACTTTATGCCAGCATGTTATGACAGTACTTTATGCCAGCATGTTATGCCAGTACTTTATGCCAGCATGTTATGACAGTACTTTATGCCAGCATGTAATGACAGTACTTTAAGGCCAGCATGTTATGACTACTTTATGCCAGCATGTTATGACAGTACTTTATACCAGCATGTTATGACAGTACTTTATGCCAGCATGTTATGACAGTATATTATGCCAGTACTTTATGCCAGCATGTTATGACAGTACTTTAAGGCCAGCATGTTATGACTACTTTATGCCAGCATGTTATGACAGTACTTTATACCAGCATGTTATGACAGTACTTTATGCCAGCATGTTATGACAGTACTTTATGCCAGCATGTTATGACAGTACTTTATGCCAGTATGTTATGCTAGTACATTATGCCAGTATGTTATGCCAGTACTTTATTTAAGTATTTTATGCCAGCACGTTATGCCAGTATAAAGCTGTTGACTTGTTTGTTTATTAACTGTTACATTAGTATCTGCTCCCTTTCCAGCGGGGACTACATTTGGAGAAATGTTCGGTGAATCAAGTCGATTATTCTGATAATAATAATGTATTTAAATGGTACTCCGTGGGATGTTCAAAGTTTCTGATATTTTTTTATAACCCAACTGTGATCTGTACTTCTCCACAACATTGTCCCTGACCTGTTTGGAGAGCTCCTTGGTCTTCGTGATGCCACTTGCGTGGTGGTAGCCCTTGCTTAGTGGTGTTGCAGACTCTGGGGCCTTTCAGAACAGCTGTATATATACTGAGATTATGTAACACTTAAATTACACCTGTGTGCAATCTAACTAATTGTGACTTCTGAAGGTAATTGGTTGCACCATATCTTATTTAGGAGCTTCCTAGAAAAGGGGGTGAATACATATGCACACACCACTTTTCCATTTTTTTTTATTGAAACAAGTTATTTTTTAAATTTCACTTCATCAATTTGGACTATTTTGTGTATGTCCATTACATGAAATCCAAATAAAAATCTATTTAAATTACAGGTTGTAATGCAACAAAATAGGAAAAACGCCAAGTGGGATGAATACTTTTAAGGCACTGTACACCTTAGTTGGCTTTTTACATTGTGCCAATATCTTTTCTATTATGGTATGTTCTATTTAAGCACTAAGGCCCGAAGGGGTGTGGGTATATGGCCAATATACCATGGCTAGGGGCTGTTCTTAGGCAAAACACAACGCGGACACAGCCCTTAGCTGTGGTATATTGGCCATATATCACAAACCCTGGAGGTGCCTTATTGCTTTTATAAACTGGTTACCAATGTAATTAGAGCAGTAAAATACATGTTTTGTCATACCCGTGGCATACGGTCTGATATACCACAGCTGTCAGCCAATCAGCATTCAGGGCGCGAACCACCCAGTTTATAATGATTGAGAGAACTGTTTATTCCTATAGGGAATGGTCCTTTCTTTCTCTCAGGGAGAGAAATTATTTGTTTAAACCATTCCCCACAAGAAAATGGCAGGCAGTCAGTGGTACTTTATGATAACAAAATAGCATTGCCTATTTCTGTGTGTGTGTGTTGTGAAAGTTACAGGGGTGAGGTGAGTTCTGTCCTTTTCAGAGGTGTAAAGGTTGTTCCAGAATGATGTGTAATGAGCTGAGTTAATGGAAAAGTACATTATCAAATCAAATACATTCAGCAGCTTCTTGGAATCCTACGTGATTGTTAAGTGCTTTCCACAAACTCCATGACTTAATTTGTTTTTATTTTTTCCATAATTCCCTTCCATCGAGCCAGGAAATCTGACAATCATACCAAGTCAGGATTTCATTTTTTTTTTTTTGCAAAGAACATTAAGGATATTTTATTAAGAACTTGAAATTATGTCAGGTGCAGCAAACAAAGGCCAGGTTTTTTTAATCAAGTGCCAATATTCAAAGTAGTACCATCATTCAAAACAAGAGAAAATAAATGAGAGGAAAGGAAATGACAGGAAAGGAAATGAGAGGATGGTGAAAAAATCTGAGGGATTAAAGGTGTGTGTGTGTGTAATGACAGAGGTGAAGATTCACAGTTATCAGTAAGAGGAGCGACAGGAAGAGGTGACATGGTACTTTCAGTCTGGCTCCTATAGTTGTAGCCTTTGTTTCATGTTTAGCTTGCTTCTGGCGAACAGTGGGAGACTAAGTGCTCTTGGTATATTGCATCTTTTTACAGATAAAGCTGTTGCATTTCCTTTGTAGGCTCTGTATACCAGTTGCATTCACAATAAGGGAATTACAGTGAAGTGTGTGTGTATGCAAGTGTGTTTTAATGTACGTCTGTGTCTGTGTGTGTGTTTAGATGTGCACCGGAGCCACGACATTACCTTGGTGTCACCTCACCGCCCAGCGCACAGGGAATAGTGGGTTGTTTTAATTAAGCACTGCAGAGGCTAATGTGGGTTAAACACAGCCCAACTCTCCACTCCCAGCTCTACTCTCTAATCTGTGAAGATTACACTCTAGCTCTCCAAAGAGACGTTTACAGCAGACTGCTGTTGCCTCCTAGTTCTGTATGCAGGGCCAGTAGTGTCTAGATGTTCAACAGAGGGCCTGGAGTATCTAGATGTTCAGAGGGCCTGGAGTATCTAGATGTTCAACAGAGGGCCAGTAGTATCTAGATGTTCAACAGAGGGCCAGTAGTGTCTAGATGTTCAACAGAGGGCCTGGAGTATCTAGATGTTCAACAGAGGGCCTGGAGTATCTAGATGTTCAACAGAGGGCCTGGAGTATCTAGATGTTCAACAGAGGGCCTGGAGTATCTAGATGTTCAACAGAGGGCCAGTAGTGTCTAGATGTTCAACAGAGGGCCAGTAGTGTCTAGATGTTCAACAGAGGGCCAGTAGTGTCTAGATGTTCAACAGAGGGCCTGGAGTATCTAGATGTTCAAAAGAGGGCCAGTAGTATCTAGATGTTCAACAGAGGGCCAGGATTATCTAGATGTTCAACAGAGGGCCAGGAGCGTCTAGATGTTCAACAGAGGGCCAGTAGCGTCTAGATGTTCAACAGAGGGCCAGTAGCGTCTAGATGTTCAACAGAGGGCCTGGAGTATCTAGATGTTCAAAAGAGGGCCAGTAGTATCTAGATGTTCAACAGAGGGCCAGGATTATCTAGATGTTCAACAGAGGGCCAGGAGCATCTAGATGTTCAACAGAGGGCCAGTAGCGTCTAGATGTTCAGCAGAGGGCCAGGAGCGTCTAGATGTTCAACAGAGGGCCTGGAGCGTCTAGATGTTCAACAGAGGGCCTGGAGTATCTAGATGTTCAACAGAGGGCCTGGAGTATCTAGACATTCAACAGAGGGCCAGTGGTGTCTAGATGTTCAACAGAGGGCCAGTAGTGTCTAGATGTTCAACAGAGGGCCAGTAGTGTCTAGATGTTCAACAGAGGGCCAGTAGTGTCTAGATGTTCAACAGAGGGCCAGTAGTGTCTAGATGTTCAACAGAGGGCCTGGAGTATCTAGATATTCAACAGAGGGCCAGTAGTATCTAGATGTTCAACAGAGGGCCAGTAGTGTCTAGATGTTCAACAGAAGGCCAGTAGTATCTAGATGTTCAACAGAGGGCCAGTAGTGTCTAGATGTTCAACAGAAGGCCAGTAGTATCTAGATGTTCAACAGAGGGCCAGTAGTGTCTAGATGTTCAACAGAGGGCCAGTAGTGTCTAGATGTTCAACAGAGGGCCAGTAGTGTCTAGATGTTCAACAGAGGGCCAGTAGTGTCTAGATGTTCAACAGAGGGCCAGGATTATCTAGATGTTCAACAGAGGGCCAGGAGCATCTAGATGTTCAACAGAGGGCCAGTAGCGTCTAGATGTTCAACAGAGGGCCAGTAGCGTCTAGATGTTCAACAGAGGGCCTGGAGTATCTAGATGTTCAAAAGAGGGCCAGTAGTATCTAGATGTTCAACAGAGGGCCAGGATTATCTAGATGTTCAACAGAGGGCCAGTAGTGTCTAGATGTTCAACAGAAGGCCAGTAGTATCTAGATGTTCAACAGAGGGCCAGTAGTGTCTAGATGTTCAACAGAAGGCCAGTAGTATCTAGATGTTCAACAGAGGGCCAGTAGTGTCTAGATGTTCAACAGAGGGCCAGTAGTGTCTAGATGTTCAACAGAGGGCCAGTAGTGTCTAGATGTTCAACAGAGGGCCAGTAGTGTCTAGATGTTCAACAGAGGGCCAGGATTATCTAGATGTTCAACAGAGGGCCAGGAGCGTCTAGATGTTCAACAGAGGGCCAGTAGCGTCTAGATGTTCAACAGAGGGCCAGTAGCATCTAGATGTTCAACAGAGGGCCTGGAGTATCTAGATGTTCAAAAGAGGGCCAGTAGTATCTAGATGTTCAACAGAGGGCCAGGATTATCTAGATGTTCAACAGAGGGCCAGGAGCATCTAGATGTTCAACAGAGGGCCAGGAGCATCTAGATGTTCAACAGAGGGCCAGTAGCGTCTAGATGTTCAACAGAGGGCCAGTAGCGTCTAGATGTTCAACAGAGGGCCTGGATTATCTAGATGTTCAACAGGGGGCCTGGACCTGGAGTGTCTAGATGTTCAACAGAGGGCCAGGAGTATCTAGATGTTCAACAGAGGGCCTGGAGTATCTAGATGTTCAACAGAGGGCCAGGAGCGTCTAGATGTTCAACAGAGGGCCAGTAGCGTCTAGATGTTCAACAGAGGGCCTGGAGTATCTAGACATTCAACAGAGGGCCAGTTGTGTCTAGATGTTCAGAGGGCCAGTAGTGTCTAGATGTTCAACAGAGAGCCAGTAGTATCTAGATGTTCAACAGAGGGCCTGGAGTATCTAGATGTTCAACAGAGGGCCTGGAGTATCTAGACGTTCAACAGAAGGCCAGTGGTGTCTAGATGTTCAGAGGGCCAGTAGTGTCTAGATGTTCAACAGAGGGCCAGTGGTGTCTAGATGTTCAACAGAGGGCCAGTATTGTCTAGATGTTCAACAGAGGGCCAGTAGTGTCTAGATGTTCAACTGAGGGCCAGTAGTGTCTAGATGTTCAACAGAGGGCCAGTAGTGTCTAGATGTTCAACAGAGGGCCAGTAGTGTCTAGATGTTCAACAGAGGGCCAGTAGTGTCTAGATGTTCAACAGAGGGCCAGTAGTGTCTAGATGTTCAACAGAGGGCCAGTAGTGTCTAGATGTTCAACAGAGGGCCAGTAGTGTCTAGATGTTCAACAGAGGACCAGTAGTGTCTAGATGTTCAACAGAGGACCAGTAGTGTCTAGATGTTCAACAGAGGACCAGTAGTGTCTAGATGTTCAACAGAGGGCCAGTAGTGTCTAGATGTTCAACAGAGGGCCAGTAGTGTCTAGATGTTCAACAGAGGGCCAGTAGCATCTAGATGTTCAACAGAGGGACTGGAGTATCTAGATGTTCAAAAGAGGGCCAGTAGTATCTAGATGTTCAACAGAGGGCCAGGATTATCTAGATGTTCAACAGAGGGCCAGTAGTGTGTAGATGTTCAACAGAGGGCCAGTAGTGTCTAGATGTTCAACAGAGGGCCAGTAGTGTCTAGATGTTCAACAGAGGGCCAGTAGTGTCTAGATGTTCAACAGAGGGCCAATAGTGTCTAGATGTTCAACAGAGGGCCAGTAGTGTCTAGATGTTCAACAGAGGGCCAGTAGTGTCTAGATGTTCAACAGAGGGCCAGTAGTGTCTAGATGTTCAACAGAGGGCCAGTAGTGTCTAGATGTTCAACAGAGGGCCAGTAGTGTCTAGATGTTCAACAGAGGGCCAGTAGCATCTAGATGTTCAACAGAGGGACTGGAGTATCTAGATGTTCAAAAGAGGGCCAGTAGTATCTAGATGTTCAACAGAGGGCCAGGATTATCTAGATGTTCAACAGAGGGCCAGGAGCATCTAGATGTTCAACAGAGGGCCAGTAGCGTCTAGATGTTCAACAGAGGGCCAGTAGCGTCTAGATGTTCAACAGAGGGCCTGGATTATCTAGATGTTCAACAGGGGCCTGGACCTGGAGTGTCTAGATGTTCAACAGAGGGCCTGGAGTATCTAGATGTTCAACAGAGGGCCTGGATTATCTAGATGTTCAACAGAGGGCCAGGAGCGTCTAGATGTTCAACAGAGGGCCAGTAGCGTCTAGATGTTCAACAGAGGGCCTGGAGTATCTAGACGTTCAACAGAAGGCCAGTGGTGTCTAGATGTTCAGAGGGCCAGTAGTGTCTAGATGTTCAACAGAGGGCCAGTGGTGTCTAGATGTTCAACAGAGGGCCAGTATTGTCTAGATGTTCAACAGAGGGCCAGTAGTGTCTAGATGTTCAACAGAGGGCCAGTAGTGTCTAGATGTTCAACAGAGGGCCAGTAGTGTCTAGATGTTCAACAGAGGGCCAGTAGTGTCTAGATGTTCAACAGAGGGCCAGTAGTGTCTAGATGTTCAACAGAGGGCCAGTAGTGTCTAGATGTTCAACAGAGGGCCAGTAGTGTCTAGATGTTCAACAGAGGGCCAGTAGTGTCTAGATGTTCAACAGAGGGCCAGTAGTGTCTAGATGTTCAACAGAGGACCAGTAGTGTCTAGATGTTCAACAGAGGGCCTGGAGTATCTAGATGTTCAGAGGGCCAGTAGTATCTAGATATTCAACAGAGGGCCAGTAGTGTCTAGATGTTCAACAGAGGGCCAGTAGTGTCTAGATGTTCAACAGAGGGCCAGTAGTATCTAGATGTTCAACAGAGGGCCTGGAGTATCTAGATGTTCAACAGAGGGCCTGGAGTATCTAGATGTTCAACAGAGGGCCTGGAGTATCTAGATGTTCAACAGAGGGCCTGGAGTGTCTAGATGTTCAACAGAGGGCCAGTAGTGTCTAGATGTTCAACAGAGGGCCAGTAGTGTCTAGATGTTCAACAGAGGGCCAGTAGTGTCTAGATGTTCAACAGAGGGCCAGTAGTGTCTAGATGTTCAACAGAGGGCCAGTAGTGTCTAGATGTTCAACAGAGGGCCAGTAGTGTCTAGATGTTCAACAGAGGGCCAGTAGTGTCTAGATGTTCAACAGAGGACCAGTAGTGTCTAGATGTTCAACAGAGGGCCAGTAGTATCTAGATGTTCAACAGAGGGCCAGTAGTGTCTAGATGTTCAACAGAGGGCCAGTAGTATCTAGATGTTCAACAGAGGGCCAGTAGTGTGTAGATGTTCAACAGAGGGCCAGTAGTGTCTAGATGTTCAACAGAGGGCCAGTAGTGTCTAGATGTTCAACAGAGGGCCAGTAGTGTCTAGATGTTCAACAGAGGGCCAATAGTGTCTAGATGTTCAACAGAGGGCCAGTAGTGTCTAGATGTTCAACAGAGGGCCAGTAGTGTCTAGATGTTCAACAGAGGGCCAGTAGTGTCTAGATGTTCAACAGAGGGCCAGTAGCGTCTAGATGTTCAACAGAGGGCCAGTAGCATCTAGATGTTCAACAGAGGGACTGGAGTATCTAGATGTTCAAAAGAGGGCCAGTAGTATCTAGATGTTCAACAGAGGGCCAGGATTATCTAGATGTTCAACAGAGGGCCAGGAGCATCTAGATGTTCAACAGAGGGCCAGTAGCGTCTAGATGTTCAACAGAGGGCCAGTAGTGTCTAGATGTTCAACAGAGGGCCTGGATTATCTAGATGTTCAACAGGGGGCCTGGACCTGGAGTGTCTAGATGTTCAACAGAGGGCCTGGAGTATCTAGATGTTCAACAGAGGGCCTGGATTATCTAGATGTTCAACAGAGGGCCAGGAGCGTCTAGATGTTCAACAGAGGGCCAGCAGCGTCTAGATGTTCAACAGAGGGCCTGGAGTATCTAGACGTTCAACAGAAGGCCAGTGGTGTCTAGATGTTCAGAGGGCCAGTAGTGTCTAGATGTTCAACAGAGGGCCAGTAGTGTCTAGATGTTCAACAGAGGGCCAGTAGTGTCTAGATGTTCAACAGAGGGCCAGTAGTGTCTAGATGTTCAACAGAGGGCCAGTAGTGTCTAGATGTTCAACAGAGGGCCAGTAGTGTCTAGATGTTCAACAGAGGGCCAGTAGTGTCTAGATGTTCAACAGAGGGCCAGTAGTGTCTAGATGTTCAACAGAGGGCCAGTAGTGTCTAGATGTTCAACAGAGGACCAGTAGTGTCTAGATGTTCAACAGAGGGCCTGGAGTATCTAGATGTTCAGAGGGCCAGTAGTATCTAGATATTCAACAGAGGGCCAGTAGTGTCTAGATGTTCAACAGAGGGCCAGTAGTGTCTAGATGTTCAACAGAGGGCCAGTAGTATCTAGATGTTCAACAGAGGGCCAGTAGTGTCTAGATGTTCAGAGGGCCAGTAGTGTCTAGATGTTCAACAGAGGGCCTGGAGTATCTAGATGTTCAACAGAGGGCCTGGAGTATCTAGATGTTCAACAGAGGGCCTGGAGTATCTAGATGTTCAACAGAGGGCCTGGAGTGTCTAGATGTTCAACAGAGGGCCAGTAGTGTCTAGATGTTCAACAGAGGGCCAGTAGTGTCTAGATGTTCAACAGAGGGCCAGTAGTGTCTAGATGTTCAACAGAGGGCCAGTAGTGTCTAGATGTTCAACAGAGGGCCAGTAGTGTCTAGATGTTCAACAGAGGGCCAGTAGTGTCTAGATGTTCAACAGAGGGCCAGTAGTGTCTAGATGTTCAACAAAGGGCCAGTAGTGTCTAGATGTTCAACAGAGGACCAGTAGTGTCTAGATGTTCAACAGAGGGCCTGGAGTATCTAGATATTCAACAGAGGGCCAGTAGTATCTAGATGTTCAACAGAGGGCCAGTAGTGTCTAGATGTTCAACAGATGGCCAGTAGTATCTAGATGTTCAACAGAGGCCCTGGACTATCTAGATGTTCAACAGAGGCCCTGGACTATCTAGATGTTCAACAGAGGCCCTGGACTATCTAGATGTTCAACAGAGGCCCTGGACTATCTAGATGTTCAACAGAGGCCCTGGACTATCTAGATGTTCAACAGAGGCCCTGGACTATCTAGATGTTCAACAGAGGCCCTGGACTATCTAGATGTTCAACAGAGGCCCTGGACTATCTAGATGTTCAACAGGCCTGTTGTGTTTAGATGTTAACCCTGTGGGTGTGGGGTGATGAGGGACATTGGGTGACTACAGGCTGAATATTCATATTCTATGGTATGTGGAAACACCTTCAAATTAGTGGATTTGGCTATTTCAGCCACACCCATTGCTGACAGGTGAATAAAATCCACCACACAGCCATGCAATCTCAATAGACAAACAGTGGCAGTGAAATGGCCTGTACTAAAGAGCTCAGTGACTTTCAACGTGGCACCGTCATAGGATGCCACCTTTCCAGCAAGTCAGTTCGTCAAATTTCTGCCCTGCTAGAGCTGCCCTGGTCAACTGTAAGTGCTGTTAATGTGAAGTGGAAACGTCTAGGAGCAACAACGGTTCAGCCGCAAAGTGGTAGGCCACAAGCTCACAGAGCTTGGTTGCAACACTCACTACCAAGCTCCAAACTGCCTATGGAGCTTAATGAAATGGGTTGTAAACTCGCCACCATTGGGAACGCTACCTGCCCGAATGCATAGTGCCAGCTATAAAGTTTGGTGGAGGAACAATAATGGTCTGGGGCTGTTTTTCATCTTTCGGGCTAGGCCCTTTACTTCCAGTGAAATTAAATCTTAACACAACAGCATGCCATGGAATTCTAGATGATTCTGCGCTTCCAACTTTGTGCAACAGTTTGGGGAATGCCCTTTCTTGTTTCCATACATAAATGATTTGTTGAGATCGGTGTAAGAACTTGACTGGCCTGCACAGAGCCCTGACCTCAACAACATCGAACACCTTTGGGATGAATTGGAACGCCAACTGCGAGCCAGGCCTAATCGCCCAACATCAGTGCCCGACCTCACTAATGATTGTGGCTGAATGGAAGCAAGTCCCCGCAGCAATGTTCAACATCTTGTGGAAAGCCTTCCCAGAAGAGCGGAGGCTGTTATAACATCAAAGGGGGGACCAACTCTATATTAATACCCCTGATTTTAGAATAAAATGTTAACTTAGTGTATCGCCTCCTCCCACTCGCCACTGCCACCGGCCATGTCTATCACACACACACACACACAGTCTGTGATAAGTGCCCAATGTCAGTACTGGCCTAGAGCAACAGGCCACCCACAGAACATGTTGCCACTCTCTCCAATCTCTCACTCTACACACACACACACACACACACACACACACACACAGGCCTCCCTTTAAATCCATCTGTGCCACTCTAAAGGGACACTCATTACCATTGGCTGACGCAGTATAAATCATAGGACATTCATCCAATCACAGGACAGTGGCGCCACCCTGTTACATCACCCGTCTCTTACAGCAACCACCATCAGCTTTTTGGGGCAGTTAACCTCAAAAGACTAGTATTAGGACAGAAGGAGAGACAGGAACGATAAAGAGACGCATAGCAGGAGAGGATAAAATAGAGATATACATCTCCCATTGCTCTACGTGTCCATCAGTTGTTTTTCATAATCGCTGACTAATTGCCTGTCGGCAAAGGTAGCACTCAGCCCTGCCGTCCCCCAGTTACATAAGAAATGGCTCCTGTGAATAAGGATAGGGGGGAGGGAGGAAGAGAGCGGAGGGATAGAAGGAGATGGAAACAGACTGAGGGTGAAAGTGGGAGACAGGAGATGCAGGAGACAAAGGAACAGAGACAGAAAGGAGAAGGGGATGAGAAAGGGGAGAGAAAATTAGACAGATGGAGACAGAGGGAGAGTGTGTGTGACAGCTGTGTGTGAACGAGATGCCCGGAACCAAGGTGCCAGTCACACACCACCAGGGGGACACGTTCAGTGAGTGCGCAATGCAGCCAGACTGGGGGGGGGGACAGAGAACAATGCAACACACGTCGTTGCATCAGGACAAAATCACAACCTTGCCCCGGACACAAACATCCCCTCTCTGTAATGTCAGTGAAAGGACAATGACGCAGTGTCCCTCCAAATAGACAATACTCAAACCCTCCAATCCTCTAAACACCAGGACAAGCTGGAAACAGATGTAACAGGATCTAACCTTACACAACTCTAGTTTGACTTTTAACCCTTGACCTTGTCAAAGAGGAGGTCCAATACCATATGAGCAACTTCGTACAGCTGTAGAGGCAGAAAGATAAACATTAGCAACTCGAACTTAAAAGAACAGTGAGCAGACCACTAAGTAAGAAACTCATACTCCAAACAGTCTAATCAACCATGATAAATGGATGCACAGAACACTGCATTAGAATGAGAAAGCATTACAAGATGCATTCTAGAAAAAACACCCCAGCTGTCAAAGTGTCTTTCTACATTGTGAATAGTTCTGTGTAGAACCATAATGTAAATGTCCGCATGTTGTGGATGTCAAGCGGATCTATGGCTCAATGGTGGGTTAGCATTTGTCATTGGACAGAATGAATGGAACTGACCTGACCGTATGACCAATCAGAGGTCAAAGTTTATAAATGAAGGCACAGCCGTAATGGTTTCCCCTGAGTTGAATTTGTGTTTCAGACTCATTCAATCCACCAGTTGTTAGTGTCATCATCAAATAATTCAGTTGTTACATTTCAAATCATGTTGCTAAAATGTATGACACCACCTCTACTTTTAATCATCTCTCTGGCAGAAAGTCTAAAACACATTTTTAGTTTCCAAAAAGGGAGAACGGTGATTGGTCTGTTAATGTCCTTTCCAAAAGCATCATGTAGGCCAAGCCTTTTACCTTCAGTCAGAACATTGCTATACTAAAACACTGTTTAAAAGGGAATCGTTGCATTAGGTGTTTTTGGAGCGGACGCACAAATGCAAGCTAGTTGACTAATATTTTACCACACACACACACACACACACACACACACACACTAGGGCTTTCATGAACAATCAGTGAAGGGTTGAAGAGGTGAGCTGAACACTAATTCTGTGCTTTAATCGTGAATACATTTCCCAACATACACACACACGCTCGCTGAGAAAGAGGATGAGTGAGCAGTGGCTCATTGTGTAGGGGCGGGATATACTGACGCTCTGAACCAATGGGACTTCCTGAGTTGTATGAGTGACAGTCCCTCTGACCGAACCAATTTAAGGTTCCTCAGATCACCATGCCAATGGAATGATTTCGATATATTTACAAAAAATGCCCTTTTCCTGACATCCTTTGAAAAAGAATGGAAAGAGAATTAACTTGGAATTTTGCTTTAGGAGCAGCTATGAACAGGAAAGAAAGAAGTCTGATATAATTACAAAGAAAAGGAAACTGTTCCCATTGAGGATCATGACAATAACAAACCGTATCACAGTATCCTCTTTCAAAATTAAATAAACCTTTTTTTGATCATATTTGTATTTTTTTCCCAGTATACTATATCACACAGTGATAACAAAGAAAGGAGAAATCTACAGCCACGTTAGCTTCGTGCAAAAACCACATACACTGGCACGCCGCATAGGCAAAGATTAAAGCAAGACAACGCATACAAAAATATAGAAAATCTCCAATGCAACGTAACACCTCTTCACTGAAACTAGGTTTCTGTACAACAATTTCTCCACCAAACAGCATCTCTTTCATCAAAGGGTCACTTCTGGAACATTCTATTTGTGTTTTAGTCTTCGTTGTTTTTTAAGAGAAACATTGGTCTTAAGAATTCCATGTAGGAAACCATAGAACCAAAAACAAAATATGGTAGCTATAGTATGTCATTATGACAGTCATAATGATATTCAGAATAATTATAATAACATGTTGAATGATAGAAAACTAGTACAATAAAAGCATATAATTTCTGTCATAATCATTTGTGACAAATATTTTTTTGTTTTTAAAATACATATTTCCTGTCACTTTTAAGACATTCCAGCATTTGCTCATAACTGTTGGTGACAGGTTACATACGGTAGTTTGGCATACTCAGCAAGCCATGCCCAGAAGGATGTTAGGGGGTAGCGCTCCCCTTCTCAGACATTGCATGCATCATCCAATGGTTGCGTGCCACGTCATCGACTGTGCTGTCGGCACCAGATTGGTGTATCATATGTGGTTAGCTGATACATAAAAGACCTATCCAGGCATTGTAAGATCTGGCATGCGTCAGCAACGCTTGGGCAGAGGAACGTGCCCAACATCTCTTGCAAAGGAGAGGAAGGGCTTCAGGTTTCAGGATGCAGTGGAACCTGTCCACCAATGGGATACTGTATCTGGTTGGGGGCAGAGGAAGGGAGGTTATACAGAACAGCCCAAACTACAAAACCGACGTGCTCAAGACCAGGTCAGCACACAAGTTCAGTTCAGCACTTACAAACACATGCAGAGATATTTCAGAGTTTTAAGGTTCAGTCTTTTTCCTGTCAGTTGTGTCCCTTCAATGTTTTAGCAGTCACTCTTGTTGTGGGTGGCTGGAGCACTGAACCCCACTGGCCAATCCGTGAGCTTCTTCCTGAAACCACAGATCAATCGTTGGGCTTGTTACCTGTGACAGCCAGTCCTGCTCTCCTGCTTCACATTGATAGAAAAGATTGTTTGGACGCCTCAAGACAAAAATATATTGATACATATCAAATGGTCAAGGGGGCAGGCGGGTAGGGGATCGACATGATGCGATGACGCCAAGACAGAGAGGTTACACTGCAGTAAGAGTTCAAGTCATGAAAAAAACATGCAGACAGGTTTAGACATGTCAGAGGCCATGGAAGGGACAGAGAGATGAACAACTGATGAAACAAAAATCAATGACAGGGCAGTCATTGGTTTCTCTGCTCTCTCCCCCTATCCTCCTCCTCCTTTTCCTCCTCTTCATCCTCGTCCAGAGACACCACCCCGGAGGAGGCTACATCTGAGACCTTCCTGTGGGTGGCATAGTCAGGTGGGTACACCTTGCGCTGTCCTTCTCCCTGGCCCACGGTGCCCTCATAGTCTTTGCAGGGCGTACCTTCGTCTTCCCCGGGCGACAGATAGGTCTCGGAGTAGGTCACAGAGTAGCAAGGTGACTCCTCCCCCCCCGTCCGGCTACTCCCACCCCCAGGTTGTTGAAGTCCCCTCCCCTCTAACCCCCTGCCCCACCCTCTGGAGGCGGGCCAACAGCAGCTCCTCCCCCCCCTGCAGTGCCGAGAGGATCTTGGCAGCCAGCTCGGCGGTGTTACCGTGGTTGTTGCAGCAGTGATGGGTGAGATCTCGCAGTAAGGGGTGTTGCTCATTCAGGCTATAGAGGCTGGAGCAGAGGGTGTCTGTGGAGGTGGGAGAGGGCCTCTCTCCCACCTCTCCTCCTCCTGCCCCCTCACAGCACGGCCCCCGCAGACCCAGGTGCTGACACACCTGCCTTTGAAGAATGTCCCTCAGGTAAGGAGGCACCTCTGGATACAGAGAGGAGGGAGAAAAGAGACAGTAAGTATACTGAATGACCCTGCTAATGTCTGACCATGCCTGATGAGGCCAGGTCACGTAGTCAGGAAAAACTATGATCTCTACTGATGAGAGCAATGTATTGTTATGGAATTATAGCAGATTCATTATTTAACGAAACTAACTTATCAGGCTAAATCTGGAAAGGGTGAAGGTTATTCAAGTTGATCTTAGATCTGTGCATTTGGGGCAACTTTTCAGCCATATACTGTAGTGTTACGGAATAAAATACGTCATACTAAATTAAAATAAATGACATTATGAAGCAATACAAAGCAGTCATATTTGGTGCAGTGGAGTAAGCAATCAGCCTAAAAGCATTAGCATCCCCACACACAACCATACATATACACACACGCAGCCAACAAACTGTCTGCAGAAAAATAATCAAATTAAACTTGCAGGAGGGATATCAAATTGCAGGAGGGAGACCAACTTTTTTTGTGAGAGGACGAAAGTAGGGCACTGGGACAATAAGAGTTACAGACAGCCTCGTCACCACACAGACAGAGGAGAAAGAAAAGGGGCATGGGGGGAAAAGGATGTGCAGGGCCTGGAGGGTAAAAAGCAAGGTAGGAATAAATGAAGATATGAGAAAGGAGGACTATGCACTCTTCAGTGATACTCCAGTTGTAATAGGGTAGCATTGGCTCAAATTGGGAAGTTGAGACATTTCTAAATTTGGTATCTTTAGAAGTTTTGGAGGAGGTCTGATTACGAGTGTGTGTGTGTGTGTGTGTAGGTGTACACTACCTGTGCTTTGTGTTGTGGGCTCGTTGGCAGGAATGAAGTCCTCATCATACGAGTCGTCATTAGAGTCATCTCCATCCACAGACGACCAGGCTCTCAGCTTAGCCTCCGCTATGGCAAACTGCTCCGCCACACCTGAAACACACATAGGTTAGACGTCAATATCACAAACATTCAATACACACACACACACACACACACACACACACACACAAACAGGTCAGACATCGAGCCCCATCATTAAGTGCCCATGATGACGCCGGCATATGATTTTTGATTGACAGGTTGGGAAGACAGAGTATATTGATAGACTGACATCACATCAAGATTCTAGACCAGAGAGGTCATAGGTCATACAAACATATAGACATGTTACCAGGATATATATGCAAACACTGGAAATAATTCACACTTACAAAACACCGATACAGTGACTTGCAAAAGTATTCACCCCAATGGCATTTTTCCTATTTTGTTGCCTTACAAGCTGGAATTAAAATGGATTTGTTGGGGGTTTGTATCATTTGAGTTACACAACATGCCTACCACTTTGAAGATGCAAAATATTTGTTGTTTGTTTCACAATATAAAATAAGACAAAAAAACAGAACTTGACCATGCATAACTATTCACCCCCCAAAAGTCAATACTTTGTAGAGCCACCTTTTGCAGCAATTACAGTTGCAAGTCCCTTGAGGTATGTCTCTATAAGCTTGGCACATCTAGCCACTCTGATTTTTGCCCATTCTTCAAGGCATAACTGCTCCAGCTCCAAGTTGGATGGGTTCCCGCTGGTGTACAGCAATCTTCAAGTCATACCACAGATTCTCAATTGGATTTAGGTGTGAGCTTTAACTAGGCCATTCCAAGACATTTAAAAGTTACCCCTTAAACACCTCGTATGTTGCTTTAGCAGTATGCTTAGGGTCATTGTCCAGCTGGAAGGTGAACTTCTGTCCCAGTCTTAAATCTCTGTAAGACAAACAGGTTTCCCTCAAGAATGTCCCTGTATTTAGTGCCATCCTTCAATTCTGACCTGTTTCCCAGTCTCTGCCGATGAAAAACATTTCATTGTGGATTGTGTTCTCGGGGTGATGAGAGGTGTTTGTGCCAGACATAGCGTTTTCCTTGATGGCCAAAAAGCTCAATTTTAGTCTCATCTGACCAGAGTACCTTCATGCCTTTTGGCGAACACCAAACGTGTTTGCTTATTTTTTTTAAGCAATGGCTTTTTTCTGGCCACTCTTCTGTAAAGCCCAGCTCTGTGGAGTGTATGGCTTAAAGTGGTCCTATGGACAGATACTCCAATCTCCACTGTGGAGCTTTGCAGCTCCTTCAGGGTTATCTTTGGTCTCTTTGTTGCCTCTCTGATTAATGCCCTCCTTGCCTGGTCCGTGAGTTTTGGTGGTTAGCCCTCTCTTGGCAGGTTTGTTGTGGTGCCATATTTTAAAAAAATAATAATAATAATAATGGGCTCCTTGGTCTTCGTGGTGCCTCTTGCTTGGTGGTAGCCATTGCTTAGTGGTGTTGCAGACTCTGGGGCCTTTCAGAACAGCTGTAGATATACTGAAATCAGGTGAAAGATCATGTGACACTTAGATTGCACACAGGTGGACTTTATTTAACTAATTATGTGACTTCTGAAGGTAATTGGCTGCACCAGATCTTATTTAGGAGCTTCATAACAAATGGGGCGAATGTATATGCACGCACCACTTTTCAGGTTTTTATTTTTCAAATTTTTTGAAAACAAGACATTTTGTGCATTTCACTTCACCAATTTGGACTATTTTGTGTATGTCCATTCCATAAGATCCAAATAAAAATATATTTAAATTACAGGTTGTAATGCAAAAACTAGGAAAAACACCAAGGGGGATGAATACTTTTTCAAGGCAATGTATGTACAGTCTGTCACACAAATATACAATCAGAAATGAGAGATCTGTCTCAGATCTGTATGTCACACAAACAGCAGGTAGCCCAGCAGGGGATGGCAGGTAGCTCAGGGGTGGGTGGAAGGTAGCCCAGGGGTGGGTGGAAGGTAGCCCAGCGGGGGTGGCAGGTAGCCCAGCGGGGGTGGCAGGTAGCCCAGCGGGGGTGGCAGGTAGCCCAGCGGGGGTGGCAGGTAGCTCAGCGGGGGTGGCAGGTAGCCCAGCGGGGGTGGCAGGTAGCCCAGCGGGGGTGGCAGGTAGCCCAGCGGGGGGTGGCAGGTAGCCCAGCGGGGGTGGCAGGTAGCTCAGCGGGGGGTGGCAGGTAGCCCAGCGGGGGTGGCAGGTAGCTCAGCGGGGGATGGCAGGTAGCCCAGCGGGGGTGGCAGGTAGCCCAGCGGGGGTGGCAGGTAGCCCAGCGGGGGTGGCAGGTAGCCCAGCGAGGGGGGCAGGTAGCTCAGCGGGGATGGCAGGTAGCCCAGCGGGGGGTGGCAGGTAGCTCAGCGGGGATGGCAGGTAGCCCAGCGGGGGGTGGCAGGTAGCCAAGCGGGGGTGGCAGGTAGCTCAGCGGGGGTGGCAGGTAGCCCAGCGGGGGGTGGCAGGTAGCCCAGCGGGGGTGGCAGGTAGCTCAGCGGGGGGTGGCAGGTAGTATAGCGGGGTGGCAGGTTGCATAGCGGTTAGAGCCTTGGGCCAGTAACTGAATGGTCACTAGTTTGAATCCTCGCACAGACAAGGTGAGAAATCTGCTGATGTGCCCTTGAACAAGGCACTTAACCATAATAGTTGATAATGACCACTCTCCGAGGATGTCTCAGGGAGAGTTGAGATATGCAAAAAAACACATTTCCAATTCACACGTGTATTAATACACACTTGTACATAAAATAGGACAAATATAAAATCAAATCAAAGTTTATTTGTCACGTGTGCCGAATACAACAGGTGTAGACCTAACAGTGAAATGCTCTAACCAATAGTGCAAAAAAGGTATTAGGTGAACAATAGGCAGGTAAAGAAATAACACAACAGTAAAACAGATTTTAAACTATTGAATGAAAGGGAACCCAATTATCTTTAAAGTTAACTAAGTCATTGGCCTGCCCCTACTCACTGAAACAGGAATGGAAGAGCTGTTACCATTCAAACAAATGTTTCTGTTCGAACATGTATCCCACCTTCATTACCTACTTGGGCCCTGCAACCCACGATGGCTTGCCGATCTTACAAAACAGAGAGCTTGCAAGCACAGCTTTTTAGGCATCAAAAGTTCACAACGCTAAGAGCCCTGACCACTCGGTTTTGACAAGGAGCACTCACTCCAATTAGAGGGTGCATTATCAGGTATTGGAGCATTGAGAGATGACGCACAACAACGGTTTCCAATAACCTCCGCGGTCAAAATAACTGTAAAGTACGTCGCCATCAACATGACTACCGCTACAATCGACCTGTTCGCTACGTTCCTGCACCCAACCCACAAAAAGTGTCAGAGCACAAGGGTAACAAAGGGTTGAAGGACGATCAAAACGTAGACCAATGTTCTCCAGAAGTTCCACTACGTCATGAACTAAAGCGAGAACAATTTGTGAAAAGGGTAAAAGATAGGTCATAAGGACTAGACGGGGAATTACCCGGACACCAGGTCCGCAGGAATTAACACCCATAGCAAGGACGTTAAAGTTCAAATTTCTCCTGTTCTCATTCGAGACCCTATCCAGGACCCGCTTGATCAAGAAACAAGCCCCCGAGCTTTGTCTATAGACTCTGATACAAAGGTTGCGAAGAAAAAGGTCAAACACTTCGGTAAAGCCAAGCCCACTCAAAACCTGAAAAGTCTATCTGTTTCCACCTTGAACAGAAATGGCACATCACGTCGTTGCGAACGACCACTCCACTTTGTGTGGAATATGTCCACTAAACACGAATCTAAATGCCCATACCTGGAAACAGTCCTGGAGGATTGCTTAACTTGTCATGCGCTAATCGATTTGGGACGACAATATCACTCATCTCTCAAACATTGTTTGATGATCTCAAAAGGGCTTTGAAGCCAACTAAACGTTGTTTAAAAGTGGAACAATGCGACACTACACTTCGAGGGATCACTCAGACTACCTCGCCTCTAACATTGAGAGTCATGCTGAAACTACACTTCCAGGACGTATCGGTCATTCACCCTGTGTATGTTACCAGCCTCGAAACTGTACCCCTGCAACTTGGAGCAGACTTGATGGATCGGTTACTCCCATTGATGGATTGGAAAACCAACTAGGTATGGTCACAGGCCACAGTGCCTTCTCCACTGACCATACCCACTTTCCCTAATGCTAGCTGCAATGCAGTCATTCATGAGGGGTATCTGTTGAATGCACCCCTTGGGAAAAAGACGTTTAGAAACCTCTTGGTGAAGAGTCCGATCCAAGAAGATATTACGATATCTAGACACATTCCATCAGCCAACCTGATAGACCATTCTTTTCATGATTTCGAGCCAGCTGTCTCTGTGAATAAATCACTACAGGCTCCCTCGACACCAATTCTGACTGACCTCCAGGCATTGACCTGAAAATTACCTGACTACGTCAGACTCATTCTGAACAAGTTGTAATCTTCCCAGGATCCTTGGTTTTCTTCCCTTGAAATGCGCACTTTTGTAAGCATAAACGCACATGCACAACGGAACATCCAATTAGGATTTATGCTAGGATCACTTAAGGGTCCAAGCAAAATACCAGCCTTAGTAAAGTTGAACATTTACTTCTTGGCCTTTGACTCTCCAGCACTCACCAGTTTTCTTCCCAGATGTCCATAGGTCATCCCTGTAGACTGCCCAAAACTAGTGTCTTACAGCTGTAAACTTATCATATAGTTATCAACTTAGGATAGTTCCTAAGCAACACACCAAGTAGGATAACCCTAGATATGGCATTAGAGACAATGCCATGATAGTCATTTTGCCAGAACATTGGACGTATATAGAATACAGTCCAATTAGATGATTTTTGTGTGAGAACTATATTTTCTATATCTTCGAATGTAATTATATATATTTCATGAGTGTGTGTGCGTTGTTAACATCTGCCTAAGTTACTGCCCAGATCTTCCAGTCTGGACGACGATCAGACGAGGGGTCTGGAACGGCGATCCCAAATCCGAACACCCACTGCCAATCCTTGTGGCGGCATGCCCTGCTGTCAGAGAGCCTACCAAGATAAACCACCAGAGGGGGGGGACCGCAACGGCGATCACCAACCAGGACATCCCCTGCCCCTTCCTGTGGTACTTTGCAGGTTCCAAGGAACCTACCAAGGTAAACCACTAGAGGGGACTGCAACGGCGATCACCAACCGGACATCAACTGCCCATCCTTGTAGTGGACTGCTCCGCATTCAGAGAGCCTACCAAGTTTAATCACCAGAAGGGACTGCAACGATGATCTACAAACAGGACATCACGTGGTCATTATTTTTTATGTTGATTTGTAACATGCAGGATAAACAAGATCCAAACCACCAGGGGGGGAATGTCATGACATTGCCCTCTTTGGGGATAGCGAGTACCATCCCCCTCTCTCTGCACCATCCCCCTCTCTCTATCACCCCCTACCAACAGGCTCTGTTAGGCAGGTCATAAATTCCTTGAGGAGTTCTCTCCTCATGGCCAGAGTATAAGAGAGTGAGTTTTCACAGAAGAACAAAGGAACCTCTTCTCCAGCATAGAACCTGAGAATTGAACAATGTTCATGTTTTGGAGAAGGTGTACACGGTCGGGGAAGAATCCAGCTACGACCGGTCTATTTTGTCTAATGTTTGTGAAACTCATGAGAGACAATACAGCCACATTATCATAACAATGTTTATACAAGTTATGAGGTTATGAGTTATGAGTTATGAGGCTTGCATCTAATTCTTGTATAAAATGAATAAGTTAAAGATTAAACTATTTGTGAATGTATGTAATGTGATGTTAAACTGTTTAATGAAAGGGAACCCAATTCCCTTTAAAGTTAACTAACTCATTGGCCCGCCCCATGAGCACAAACATTGATCTGGTGTCATGGGAAAGTATTTTTCTGCTCTTCCGAATATAGCCCCCACCTTGGGAATTTATCTTCAGACCAGCTTACCTCGATAACCGAGAGGGATAAGGTTTGAGTAGATTGCAGAATTCTTAACCATACCACGTGGTTAAACTCTGAGACTATCGATACCGACAGAATAAGAGCTACTCTTCGATGCTAATTACTAGTCTGCAGCTAGAATTTATGTACCCGTGAATGCGAGGACCTACAACCGTTAAAACATCTATTCTATAACAACATTGCTGAATGTTACTCTGAACTATCTATTCTAACCACGGGAGAGAGAGAGGGCGGACAAACTCTCCAACATAAACTTTCCAACAGAGTTCACGATGACACACTGAGCGTAAATATATTGATTGATTGCAATTAGAGTAAATATATATATTGATTGTAATTATTCCCGAATGAGTGAGCGTTCATATGCAAAGGATTAGCATTTCAATTGTCATAATTATCAAATTTGTTGTGTGTTTTTTCTTTCGCGCCCTCCTCAGTCCCTTTGTCTACCAAGATGCTATGCCGGTTTAGCCCACATTCCCCTATCATTTCCTTGTGACCATATCTACGTGTTTGTTAGTGTGTGCATTTCGGTGATTATTTAGTTAGTTAATAAATACATTATTGAGACAATTAATGTATGGATGACTCATAGTGAAGATTGGGTTCGTGCAGATAACCAACAATTTACGACGTTTGGAATGAGACTAACGTGAGGTAAATAATAATAAATTAATTAGAAGACTAATTGATCAGATATTAAAATATCTGTAAGTTCTATTAGGAAAATTATAACTTTGTAATCTGAATATCTTTCTTGGTGCCCCGACTTCCTAGTTAATTACATTCACATGATTAAGTTAGTTTAATCACGTAATAATAATTACAGAGAATTTATTTGATAAAAATAAGTCTTCAGTTTAATGACGCCAAAGACACAACAAACCTTTATTTAACTAGGCAAGTCAATTAAGATCAATTTCTTATTTACAATGATGGCCAAACCCAGAAGACGTTGGGCCAGATGTGCACCGCCAGATGTGCACCGCCAGATGTGCACCGCCAGATGTGCACCGCCAGATGTGCACCGCCAGATGTGCACCGCCAGATGTGCACCGCCAGATGTGCACCGCCAGATGTGATGCAGCCTGGATTTGAACCAAGTACTGCAGTGACGCCTCTTGCACTGAGATGCAGTGTCTTAGACCACTGCACCACTCAGGAGCCCATTTCACTGTGGCTCAGTCCTAAACTCAGCCTTCACAGACAGGAAGTCCTATGACCCATACTGCTAGGGTCTTTCTTTTTCTTTAAGTCTAAGTCATAATGGCGCCGGAGGGGATGGCTACCGTTTTACGGGCTCCTAACCAACTGTGCTATTTTGTTTAGTTTTTTTGCATTGTTTGTAACTTATTTTGTACATAAAGTTGCTGCTACTATCTCTTATGACCGAGAAGAGCTTATGGATATCAGAACAGCGATTACTCACCTCGAACTGGACAAATGTTTAATGAGTCCAACGTGAAGGAAATAGAGCTTCCCAGAGACAAGGCTCAAATCCCTGTCGTTCGCGTGAAGAAAATACGGTCAGGGTGCCTTATGAGTATTCGTAGGCGAGTGAGTAAAATCACCACTACCATCGGTTCTCTTGGCCAACGTGTAATCACTGGAAAACAAACGGGATGACCTACAGTCAAGACTGTCCTACCAACGAGACATGAAAAACTGTAATATCTTGTGTTTCACCGGCTGAACGACGACACGGATAATATAGAGCTGGCTGGCTTTTCTGTGCATCGGCAGGGCAGAGGAGCTACGTCTGGTAAGACGAGGGGCGGGGGTGTTTGTCAATAACAGCTGGGGTGCGATGTCTAACAACGGGCGGCAGGGTAGCCTAGTGGTTAGAGCATTGGACTAGTAACCGGAAGGTTGCAAGTTCAAACCCCCGAGCTGACAAGGTACAAATCTGTTGTTCTGCCCTGAACAGGCAGTTAACCCACTGTTCCAAGGCCGTCATTGAAAATAAGAATTTGTTCTTAACTGACTTGCCTAGTTAAATAAAATAAAAATAAAAAATTCTCGAGGTATTGCTAGCCTGAGGTAGAGTGCCTCATGATAAGCTGTAGACTACACTATCTACCAAGAGAGTTCTCATCTATATTATTCGTAGTCATCTATTTATCACCACAAACCGATGCTGGTACTAAGACCGCACTCAATGAGATGTATAAGGCCATAAGCAAACAAGAAAATGCTCATTCAGAAGCGGCGCGCCTAGTGGATGGGGATTTTAATGCAGGCAAACTTACATCCATTTTACCTCATTTCTACCAGCATGTCACATGTGAAAAAAACTCTAGACCACCTTTACTTCACACAAAAGATGCATACAAAGCTCTCCCTCACCATCCATTTGGCAAATCTGACCATAATTATATCCTCCTGATTCCTGTTTACAAGCAAAAACTAAAGCAGGAGGTACCAGTGACTCGCTCAATATAGAAATGGTCAGATGAAGCGGATGCTACGCTACAGGACTGTTTTGATAGCACAGACTGGAATATGTTCTGTGACTCATCCAATGGCATTGAGGAGGTTACCACCCCAGTCCCCAGCTTCATCAATAAGTGCATCGACAATATCGCCCCCACAGTGACCATATGTACATATCAAAACCAGAAGCTATGGATTACAGGGAACATCCGCACCAAGTTAGAGGCTGGAGCTGCCGCTTTCAAGGAGCAGGACACTAATCCGGACACTTATAAGAAATCCCGTTATGCCCTTAGATGAACCATCAAACAGGCAAAGCAGCAATACAGGACTAAGATTGAATCCTACTACACCGGCTACGACGCTCGTCGGATGTGGCAGGGCTTGCAAACGATTATGTACTACAAAGAGAAATCCAGCCGCGAGCTGCCCAGTGACACGAGCATACCAGACAAACTAAATGCCTTTTATGCTCTCTTCAAGGCAAGCAACACTGAAGCATGCATGAGAGCACCAGCTGTTCCTGGACGACTGTGTGATCACGCTTTCCGTAGCCGATGTGAGTAAGACCTTTAAACAGGTCACATTCACAAGGCTGCAGGGCCAGACAGATTACCAGGACAGGTACTCAGAGCATACGAGGACCACCTGGCAAGTGTCTTCAATGACATTTCCAACCTCTCCCGAGTCTGTAATACCTACATGTTTCAAGCAGACCACCATAGTTCCTGTGCTCAAGAATGCGAAGGTAACCTGCCTAAATGACTACCGTCCTGTAGCACTCTCATCGGTAGCCATGAAGTGCTTTGAAAGGATGGTCATTACTCACATCACCACCATCATCCCGGATACCCCAGACCCACTCCAATTCGCATACCGCCCCAACAGATTTACAAATGATGCAATCTCAATCGCACTCCACACTACCTTTTCCCACCTGGACAAAAGGAACACCTATGTGAGGATGCTGTTCATTGACTACAGCTCAGCATTCAACACCATAGTGCCCACAAACCTCATCACGAAGCTCACGACTCCAACACCATCATCAAGTTTGCTGACGACACAACAGTGGTAGGCCTGATCACCAACAATGACTAGACAGCCTATATGGAGGAGGTCAGAGACCTGGCAGTGTGGTGCCAGGACAACAACCTCTCCCTCGACGTGAGCAAGACAATGTAGATGATCGTGGACTACATGAAAAGGAGGGCCAAACAGGTCCCAATTAACATTGACAAGGCTGAAGTGGAGCGGTTGAGAGTTAAGTTCCTTGGTGTCTACATCACCAACAAACTAGAAATGGTTCAAACACACCAAGACAGTCGTGAAGAGGGCAAGACAACACCAAATCCTCAAAAAGCTCTACAGCTGCATCATCGAGAGCATCCTTACCGGTTGATTCACCGCCTAGTATGGCACCTGCTTGGCATCTGACCGTAAGGCGCTACAGAGGGTAGTGCGTACGCCCCAGTATATCACTGGGGCCAAGTTTCCTGACATCCAGGACCTATACACTAGACGGTGTCAGAGGAAGGCCCAAAAAATTGTCAAAGACTCCAGTCACCCAAGTCATAGACTGTTTTCTCTGCTACTGCACGGCAAACAGTACCAGAGAGCCAAGTCTAGGTCCAAAAGGATCCTTAACAGCTTCTACCACCAAGCTGAACAATTAATCAAACAACGATTTACACTGACACCCCCCCCCCATGTTTTCACACTGCTGCTACTTGCTATGGTTTATCTACGCATAGTCACCCCTTCCTACATGTACAAAAGACCTTGACTAACCTGTTCCCCCCCCCCTGTTTTTACACTGCTGCTACGCACTGTTTTTTTTAGATACGCATAGTCATTTTACCCCTACCTACATGTACAAATGACCTCGACTAACCTGTGCCCCGCACATTGGTCTCGGTACTGGTACCCACTGTATATAGATTCATTATTGTTATGTAATCTTATTGTGTTACTTTTTATTGCATTTTTTACTTTAGTTTATTTAGTAAATATTTTCTTAACTCAATTTCTTGAACTGCATTGTTGGTTAAGGGCTTATGAGTAAGCATTTCTCAGTCAGCACGTGACAAATAACATTTGATTTGATTTGTTTCTCATTCTCTTTTGCCATCTTATGCACAACAAGGTTTACATCCATTCTGCGTGTGTGCGCACGCGCAAGCATGTGTATGCTATGGTCCTGCAGAGATCGGCTCCTCTCCCAGACTTGTTTAGACCAGCACACTCCCAGAACACTTTGATGGCCTCTACCCCATGGAACTGTAGCCCTGCACACACACACACAGTACACCATTCTATACACACTGAAATAAGCTCCTTTTAGTATCGGTCAGGGCTGAGAGCCAGACTCCTGCAGGGGATAACCACTATCCAGGATTGTGTGTGTGCGTGCATGTAGATGGAGATGTGTGTGTGTTAGCATGAGCTGGTCCATCAATAGCACAACCCCACCTGGACACAACCCTCTTAGTCTATCCTGAAACACACACACACAATATACAGTGCAGACATAGTCAAAAACATTCCAACACATTTACCATTGTACCCTCTCCCATAATTTAAACTGAATCACTTCAACCAAACAGTCACAATTACACTCTCCCATATACATACACAGCTACATTACATTCACTGTTTTTCACACAACCTGCAAAGTTACCCATGCCCAGCTAATATTCAAAGAGAGCCAGTGATGTAGATGAGGAAGCATGTCAGCACTTTGACCAGAGTCCTGATAAAGTGGACAGGGGTAGAGTGAAGATGTAAGAGGAAGTGAAGGACAAGTGAAATAACCCTGGAGTCAGCTGGATGTGATGGTGGGATCAGAAGGGGATAGAAGTGTTTGCATGCCTGTACAGTATGTGTGTAAAGGGGGCATATTGGGTGATGGTCAGAGGAGAGGGGGGGAAAAAAAGAGAGTAAAGTTTTAAAAAATGAAAGGAGATGAGAAGCACAGAGAAAAGTGCTCAGTCACACCGTCACTAGCCAGGAGCAGAACCTTACTGTGCAAATTAACCTTGAGAGGTTGCACTGCAGGGGGAGGGGGGAAAGAGAGAGAGAGAGAGAGAGAGAGAGAGAGAGAGAGAGAGAGAGAGAGAGAGAGAGAGAGAGAGAGAACGAGGGACCTAGACAATGGATAGAGAGACAGATGGAGACAATGCAAAAGAGAGGGGAAGAGAGTGAAAGAGACAAAGAGGGAGGCAGACAGGGACAGAGGACAAAAGAGTGGCATAGAAAGAAGGTGACAAAAAATGAGGGAAAGAGAAACATTCTCAGTCAACTTACCTGTTAAAGTCAAAATAAATGACTGTAATGATAAACTGAGTAGGCCTACTGACCTGCAGCGAAGCGGGCCTCCTGTTCTCCCTCGGTGAGGTCAGAGTAGTTGTTGAAGTCAGACTCCAGAGCTGCGGGGGTGTCAGTGGGCTTACACCAGCCCTTCCACTCTATCAGGTGGGCCACCCTGCCCTGGGCCATGCCTGTGGGCCGTGTCACATGGTCCTTCATCGCCTGGGAGATGCCTAGATTTCAAAGATTAGAGGGCAAAGGTCACATACATGTAAAGAGTATAGCATGCAGGATTTGTTTTGTGTGTGTGTGCGTGCGCACACACACATCTCGTATTTACCATGTAATGAAGATCTGGCTAATGCCGCAATCTCTTGAATGGTAAGTGCTCTTCTCGATTTTGGTAACATTTCAACGGTGTCTTCAACATTTACCTGTGAAGGAAAAAACAACCATCAGTAAAGGATGACTCATACACTACATTAATGATGACAAGCAGTGGAGGCTATTATACACATGTACTGTACATGCTATGACTACCAAGAAATCCTTTCAAACTGATCTAAAAGAGCACTCATGTTTTCAAGGCAGAGAAAATACCTCTGTTTGCATTGCTATTACACTCACATGCACACTGCATGAAAGATATGAAGGGCCATTGCAAGATTATTATGACGACAATATAGAACAACCCCCCTACACTCTACTCTACCCCCTTGGTCTGGTCTGTCCATCCTCTCTACTCTACCCGCTTGGTCTGGTCTGGTCTGTCCATCCTCTCTACTCTACCCCCTTGGTCTGGTCTGTCCATCCTCTCTACTCTACCCCCTTGGTCTGGTCTGTCCATCCCCTCTACTCTACCCCCTTGGTCTGGTCTGTCCATCCTCTCTACTCTACCCCCTTGGTCTGGTCTGTCCATCCTCTCTACTCTACTCCCTTGATCTGGTCTGTCCATCCTCTCTACTCTACTCCCTTGGTCTGGTCTGTCCATCCTCTCTACTCTACCCCCTTGGTCTGGTCTGTCCATCCTCTCTACTCTACCCCCTTGATCTGGTCTGTCCATCCTCTCTACTCTACCCCCTTGGTCTGGTCTGTCCATCCTCTCTACTCTACTCTACTCCCTTGATCTGGTCTGTCCATCCTCTCTACTCTACTCCCTTGGTCTGGTCTGTCCATCCTCTGGCCTTACTGGGTGGATAGGAACATTAGCCTGCTGGCCTTACTGGGTTGGTAGGAACATTAGACTGTTGGCCTTACTGGGTGGATAGAAACATTAGCCTGCTGGCCTTACTGGGTGGATAGAAACATTAGCCTGCTGGTCTTACTGGATGGATAGGAACATTAGCCTGCTGGTCTTACTGGGTGGATAGGAACATTAGCCTGCTGGCCTTACTGGGTGGATAGGAACATTAGCCTGCTGGCCTTACTGGGTGGATAGGAACATTAGCCTGCTGGCCTTACTGGGTGGATAGGAACATTAACATCAGCCTGCTGGCCTTACTGGGTGGATAGGAACATCAACATCAGCCTGCTGGTCTTACTGGGTGGATAGGAACATTAGCCTGCTGGTCTTACTGGGTGGATAGGAACATTAGCCTGCTGGTTTTACTGGGTGGATAGGAACATTAGCCTGCTGGCCTTACTGGGTGGATAGGAACATTAGCCTGCTGGCCTTACTGGGTGGATAGGAACATTAGCCTGCTGGCCTTACTGGGTGGATAGGAACATTAGCCTGCTGGCGTTACTGGGTGGATAGGAACATTAGCTTGCTGGCCTTACTGGGTGGATAGGAACATTAGTCTGCTGGCCATACTGGGTGGATAGGAACATTAGGCTGCTGGCCTTACTGGGTGGATAGAAACATTAGCCTGCTGTCCTTACTGGGTGGATAGGAACATTAGCCTGCTGGCCTTACTGGGTGGATAGGAACATTAGCCTGCTGGCCTTACTGGGTGGATAGGAACATTAGGCTGCTGGCCTTACTGGGTGGATATAAACATTAGCCTGCTGTCCTTACTGGGCAGATAGGAACATTAGCCTGCTGATCTTACTGGGTGGATAGGAACATTAGCCTGCTGGCCTTACTGGGTGGATAGGAACATTAGCCTGCTGGCCTTACTGGGTGGATAGGAACATTAGCCTGTTGGTCTTACTGGGTGGATAGGAACATTAGCCTGCTGGCCTTACTGGGTGGATAGGAACATTAACATCAGCCTGCTGGCCTTACTGGGTGGATAGGAACATTAGCCTGCTGGCCTTACTGGGTGGATAGGAACATTAGCCTGCTGGCCTTACTGGGTGGATAGGAACATTAGCCTGCTGGCCTTACTGGGTGGATAGGAACATTAGCCTGCTGGCCTTACTGGGTGGATAGGAACATTAACATCAGCCTGCTGGCCTTACTGGGTGGATAGGAACATTAACATCAGCCTGCTGGCCTTACTGGGTGGATAGGAACATTAACATCAGCCTGCTGGCCTTACTGGGTGGATAGGAACATTAGCCTGCTGGTCTTACTGGGTGGATAGGGAACATTACCCTGCTGGCCTTACTGGGCGGATAGGGAACCTTACCCTGCTGGCCTTACTGGGCAGATAGGAACATTAGCCTGCTGACCTTACTGGGTGGATAGGAACATTAGCCTGCTGGCCTTACTGGGTGGATAGGAACATTAGCCTGCTGGCCTTACTGGGTGGATAGGAACATTAGCCTGCTGATCTTACTGGGTGGATAGAACCATTAGCCTGCTGGCCTTCCTGGGTGGATAAGAGCATTAGCCTGCTGGCCTTACTGGGTGGATAGGAACATTAGCCTGCTGATCTTACTGGGTGGATAGGAACATTAGCCTGCTGGCCTTACTGGGTGGATAGGAACATTAGCCTGCTGGCCTTACTGGGCGGATAGGAACATTAGCCTGCTGATCTTACTGGGTGGATAGGAACATTAACATCAGCCTGCTGGCCTTACTGGGTGGACAGGAACATTAGCCTGCTGGTCTTACTGGGTGGATAGGAACATTAGCCTGCTGGTCTTACTCGGTGGATAGGAACATTAGCCTGCTGGTCTTACTGGGTGGATAGGAACATTAGCCTGCTGATCTTACTGGGTGGATAGAAACATTAGCTTGCTGATCTTACTGGGTGGATAGAAACATTAGCTTGCTGATCTTACTGGGTGGATAGGAACATTAGCCTGCTGATCTTACTGGGTGGATAGGAACATTAGCCTGCTGGCCTTACTGGGTGGATAGGAACATTAGCCTGCTGGCCTTACTGGGTGGATAGGAACATTAGCCTGCTGGCGTTACTGGGTGGATAGGAACATTAGCTTGCTGGCCTTACTGGGTGGATAGGAACATTAGCCTGCTGGCCATACTGGGTGGATAGGAACATTAGGCTGCTGGCCTTACTGGGTGGATAGAAACATTAGCCTGCTGTCCTTACTGGGTGGATAGGAACATTAGCCTGCTGGCCTTACTGGGTGGATAGGAACATTAGCCTGCTGGCCTTACTGGGTGGATAGGAACATTAGGCTGCTGGCCTTACTGGGTGGATATAAACATTAGCCTGCTGTCCTTACTGGGCGGATAGGAACATTAGCCTGCTGATCTTACTGGGTGGATAGGAACATTAGCCTGCTGGCCTTACTGGGTGGATAGGAACATTAGCCTGCTGGCCTTACTGGGTGGATAGGAACATTAGCCTGTTGGTCTTACTGGGTGGATAGGAACATTAGCCTGCTGGCCTTACTGGGTGGATAGGAACATTAACATCAGCCTGCTGGCCTTACTGGGTGGATAGGAACATTAGCCTGCTGGCCTTACTGGGTGGATAGGAACATTAGCCTGCTGGCCTTACTGGGTGGATAGGAACATTAGCCTGCTGGCCTTACTGGGTGGATAGGAACATTAGCCTGCTGGCCTTACTGGGTGGATAGGAACATTAACATCAGCCTGCTGGCCTTACTGGGTGGATAGGAACATTAACATCAGCCTGCTGGCCTTACTGGGTGGATAGGAACATTAACATCAGCCTGCTGGCCTTACTGGGTGGATAGGAACATTAGCCTGCTGGTCTTACTGGGTGGATAGGGAACATTACCCTGCTGGCCTTACTGGGCGGATAGGGAACCTTACCCTGCTGGCCTTACTGGGCAGATAGGAACATTAGCCTGCTGGCCTTACTGGGTGGATAGGAACATTAGCCTGCTGGCCTTACTGGGTGGATAGGAACATTAGCCTGCTGGCCTTACTGGGTGGATAGGAACATTAGCCTGCTGATCTTACTGGGTGGATAGAACCATTAGCCTGCTGGCCTTCCTGGGTGGATAAGAGCATTAGCCTGCTGGCCTTACTGGGTGGATAGGAACATTAGCCTGCTGATCTTACTGGGTGGATAGGAACATTAGCCTGCTGGCCTTACTGGGTGGATAGGAACATTAGCCTGCTGGCCTTACTGGGCGGATAGGAACATTAGCCTGCTGATCTTACTGGGTGGATAGGAACATTAACATCAGCCTGCTGGCCTTACTGGGTGGACAGGAACATTAGCCTGCTGGTCTTACTGGGTGGATAGGAACATTAGCCTGCTGGTCTTACTGGGTGGATAGGAAAATTAGCCTGCTGGTCTTACTGGGTGGATAGGAACATTAGCCTGCTGGCCTTACTGGGTGGATAGAAACATTAGCTTGCTGATCTTACTGGGTGGATAGAAACATTAGCTTGCTGATCTTACTGGGTGGATAGGAACATTAGCCTGCTGGCCTTACTGGGTGTATAGGAACATTAGCCTGCTGATCTTACTGGGCGGATAGGAACATTAGCCTGCTGGCCTTACTGGGTGGATAGGAACATTAACATCAGCCTGTTGGCCTTACTGGGTGGATAGGAACATTAGCCTGCTGGCCTTGCTGGGTGGATAGGAACATTAGCCTGCTGGCCTTACTGGGTGGATAGGAACATTAGCCTGCTGGTCTTACTGGGTGGATAGGGAACATTACCCTGCTGGCCTTACTGGGCGGATAGGAACATTAGCCTGCTGGCATTACTGGGCGGATAGGAACAATAGCCTGCTGATCTTACTGGGTGGATAGGAACATTAGCCTGCTGGCCTTCCTGGGTGGATAAGAGCATTAGCCTGCTGGTCTTACTGGGTGATTAGGAACATTAGCCTGCTGGTCTTACTGGGTGGATAGGAACATTAGCCTGCTGGTCTTACTGGGTGGATAGGAACATTAGTCTGCTGGCCTTACTGGGTGGATAGGAACATTAACCTGCTGGCCTTACTGGGTGGATAGGAACATTAGCCTGCTGGCCTTATTGGGTGGATAGGAACATTAACATCAGCCTGCTGGTCTTACTCGGTGGATAGGAACATTAGCCTGCTGGCTTTACTGGGTGGATAGAAACATTAGCTTGCTGATCTTACTGGGTGGATAGGAACATTAGCCTGCTGATTTTACTGGGTAGATAGGAACATTAGCCTGCTGGTCTTACTCGGTGGATAGGAACATTAGCCTGCTGGTCTTACTCGGTGGATAGGAACATTAGCCTGCTGGTCTTACTCGGTGGATAGGAACATTAGCCTGCTGGCCTTACTGGGTGGATAGGAACATTAGCCTGCTGATCTTACTGGGTGGATAGGAACATTAGCCTGCTGATCTTACTGGGTGGATAGGAACATTAGCCTGCTGATTTTACTGGGTAGATAGGAACATTAGCCTGCTGGTCTTACTCGGTGGATAGGAACATTAGCCTGCTGGTCTTACTCGGTGGATAGGAACATTAGCCTGCTGGCCTTACTGGGTGGATAGGAACATTAGCCTGCTGGCCTTACTGGGTGGATAGGAACATTAGCCTGCTGGCCTTACTGGGTGGATAGGAACATTAGCCTGCTGATCTTACTGGGCAGATAGAAACATTAGCTTAAGCTATTTAGGAGGGATATCACACCTGGCACAAATGATTGTCTAGTTCTGTTTTTCCTGCCGAGGGATGCCCTATGCCTGCGCCTAGAGGGGAGTAGTTCAAAGTCTGGGTACAGGGGGTGGCTTAGGTCTAAAATTATTTTGTGAGCCTTGTGGAGGGCCCTGACCTTAAAGATCTCATCCAGGCCTGTCTGTTTGACTCCCAGTACCTTGCTTGCTGTGGTGATAATTCTTCTCAGCATATTTCTCTGGCTGACAGTGGCATTGCCAAACCAACAAACAATACAAAAAGTTAAAATACTCTCAATTAAACATTTGTAAAACAGAGTCTGTATAGTACAATTAACATGAAAAGATCCCATCTTTTTGAGAAAGTACAGTCTCTGTTGACTCTTTTTGTAGATCAGGTCTGTCCATTTACTCCACTGAAACTTATTGTCCAAGAGGACACCAAGATATTTGTATTCCTCTACAATCTCTATGTTCTGCCCTCTGATAGATGTTGCAGAGGTAGGTGTTGTACACTTCCTGAAGTCTATGCATCTCTTTGGTCTTATTGGCATTGAGGACCAAGTGTGATTCGTCACACCACTCTACAAAGTCATTTAGGACCGGGCCATGGTGTTCCTCTTCATCAAGCAACAGGCTGATCAAGGCAGTGTCAGCAGAGAACTTAACGAGGTGTCTGTCAGGATGGGAACTAGTACAACTATTAGTGTACAAGATGTACAGGAGTGGGGAGAAAACACATCCCTGAGGACAGCCTGTGTTGGTGTTGCGTATGTCCGACACGTGGGGACCTATTTCGGCACGCTGTGACCGTTGGCTCAGGAAGTCCAGCAGCCACAAAACCCTGACATGGGATTTGGCACCCTCTAGGTGTCTGTAGACCATGTTGAGGAGAGTAAGAATGGCATCATAAACTCCTCTGCTGGGCTGATAGGCAAATTGAAATGGTGACGCTGAGAATATGACTTTTCATAATTTTCTCACTGCATTTCATTACTAAGGATGTCAAGGCGACAGGGCAGTAGTCATTCAGCACAGAGGGATTAAATGCTTTAGAAATGTGTATAATAACTATGAAATCTAGATATTATGCTACTCCCATGTTATGGTCTGCAGTGGCATATATTCAGGGATGCCAAGGGAAGCCAGGCTTCCCCAAAAAATTAACCAAGATAAAAAGGTACAAAGATAAAATAATGTATCTTTTGTCTCCATGTGTTTTCATAATTTCCCTTCAATTCGCAAGACGCTGAATGTAATTTCACCAGAGAAATCATCCGGGTGAGCCAAACAGCACCCCTCTGTCTCCATGACTAGGCCATCTACAGTATCTGATGCTGTCTGGCCATTAACATGGTTGCCGCCTGTAGCACTGAATGCATGGAATGCAATCCAGCGAGCATTTGGCCTCCCTTGATGAAAATAATAATAAAATAATAGCCAATCAGCGTGGAGCTAAACTGAGTGAACTCAACTGTGAATGGTCCTGGCGCACCAAAACAATATATAAAGGGAAGCCAGTATGGATTTGGTGTCACTCCTATCACAGCACATCAAGAGAAATATGTCATTAACAGAAACAACTTCAATTGTTACATCTTATTGTGTTCTCCTCCGGTGGCTGGCTATAAATAATTGTCCCTTTCCTATATTAACCATGGATGGACTTGTGATTTGACTTAATTATCTGTACTGACCAATGATTATAAAAGTGACTTTGATCCAACCATAAATTCATACATTGTGCTCCTGGCCTGAGAGGATGAAAGTGCAATGTGTAGCTAGATGTAGATGACTAATATTAACTAGCTAACGTTGCCCATGAAAGGAAGTTAGGCTAGCGAGCAAGCGTTTTAGGTAGGTAGCCTAGGACAACAACAAATAGTGTACTGTATGACAGAGTCATTGACCATTTCGTCAACATGAAAGAGAGGAGGATGGCAGGATGACACAAATCAGAACCATGGACAGCCACATCATACTTAGCTTACATTGATTAGACTAAATACTTTTTGGTATATTTTAGTTGGCACTGTATTAGACTAAGCATAGGTGATTTGATTATTTTGAAATGTTGAAGACGAAATGGTGCAGTTGAAAAAGTTGAAGTGGAGGCAGCTCCTGTTTTCTTTGTGACTTGCGGTAACTCTCAGTGGTTCTAGATCAATAGTTGTTTAGTAGTCCGAAAATGTCGGAAACATTAACTTGCTTCACCATGCTGTAGGTCATGTAACCATTACATGCCATATGTTTGTGGGCTTCACCGGACAGAGGTTGCTCTCCCGTTTTGTAATAGTACAAAGGTGTGGTTGAATTTATTCTGCCACTGTGTCATCTTGTCTCAGCTTTAGGCCTATATATCACGGTCTCAAGGCATATAAACTTAAAGGTTATAGAAAAAGCAATGCTATTATCACAACACATAGATTGCAATATGGCTTTTTTTACTGGCTTGGCTTCCCAAGTGATTTTACCCACGCACCGCTACTGATGGTCTGCTCGTCCTGCAAAGTCACACCACAGACTTTGCATCTGGTGTTGACACGCGCTTTTGTTCGCCATCGCTTTTTATAGCCTAGCTTGGTCCGCGTGTTTATGTAGACAGCTAGTTGATCCCATGGCAAGCTTGTGCATTGCTAATTCATGACGGTAGAATAATTAGCAACAGAAGCAGAACACAATGACAGTTTTTGGAGCGCTCTAAACACTGACAATTTTAGAAACAGACCTGAGGCAGCGGCCCCGCGAGCTCAGATGTTCACGCGCTGGCGATTATATCAACCACCATTGAGGCGTGATAATCCTCTAGCGCCGCAAAGGAGAGAGAACGAGAAAGAGGAGCTCCCAGATCACTGAAGACAATCTGAGAGATATGTATGGCATGCCATCGCGTTTCACAAGACCCCGGGGGCCACTACAGCTTACACCACCGTCACCCACTCTACCTCTTCACCCACTCTCCCCTACTCGGCGGCATTCATCCCAACACAGACGGATGAAGAGGAATAGGTTGCAAAACACCAGGTGCCAGAGTGACGTGAATATAGCGACAGGGAGACACAGCAATGCCCTACCACAGGCTTTCCAGCACTGGGCAGCTCTGCTCCAGTTCCTTTGAATTGAATACGCTGAATATGAGGCATTTCCGCAAGTAGGCTATGCTGTAACATGATATAACAAAAACAAACGCACGCGCGCACACTGGCTGCACGCACAAATACACCCACATACACACACGCAAATATTGCATGCAAGAAAGCATCCTTAGCTACAAAATCATTGACATCAGTGAAATGTCATACCAGTGTTCCTTCATCCGTGACAACGCCCCTTATTTTCTCGCAGAAGAGCAGCTTTTCCATGGAACATAGGATGAACATCGATTCCTCGCCTCCTCGTGACCCTATGCATGTGCTTCGAAAACGGTTTTCCGTTAATCGACTTTCTACCAAAGGAGAATTGCTATAGATTACGTCACATGCACCACGGATAGCCACAATACCGTTTAATTTCTGCTGCAACCCTTTGTATTTTACTCATTGTCTCAATCTAGCTATACGTTCATATGTTCCTCTGGAAGCCCAAAGCCTCAAATGCTCTCTATAGGTTTCAGAGGCGACACTGTCTGGTCTACGAACAGATGCGTCGTCTATATAGCTTGTTGAACGTGGAGAGAGGACGAGCCGACACACGTGCACTCGCGGAGCATCCGTCTGGCAACCGGCATCTGCGACAGTGCCTGGAGGGTCACCAAGCGGAAAACACGCACAATGCCCCTGCCGTTCTATTCCAGCTCCGAGATATTCAATAGAGCCATGAAAATAGGAGAGACGAGAAGGGAATGTTTTGGCGGTGCTAATCATCTCCTCGTTCCTGCAGCCACGCGCTGGCTCATTGCGACGTCTAGATGGTGCGCACTGATCGATGAGATTAGACGGATTCATTATTAGCTTTGAGTGAATTATTCCAGCAACCTTCTAACTTCTATTTACTTCTCCATAGCCTGCAGAAGACTGTCAATAGCGAGAGATAATATGGACACAATTAAATAGGCATATACAATATGTGAGCCGGTTCATTGCAGAATTGTTTCCACCTCTGGATAGGCCTATACCTGAAATTGTTTAGATATAGCCTAATCGTTATAAAATTGTGCCATTCAGTAAATAATATTTATAAATCGTGACAGAGAGCTACTCCGAAAGGAACAATCAAGTCAACCCAATGTCAACGTGGCACTGCGACCAACCTCCGGGTACAAAGCCAGGCAGTCAGTCAGAAGTGCTGAGCCTACACAGTAAATGAGACTGCAGCGTTGGCCGCGGAGCCGCTGCCGACCCAACCGTCCAAATCTCCTTAGTAGAGCTGTTTAATTGCATTTAGGCCAAGGCAAAACTGCATTACTTTCAGTGCCACTGAGATTCCCATTTGAAAGCTGAATTAAAAATTAATTGCTAATTACTTTGAATGACTTCATATAATAATTAGAAAACTAACTGGTGAACATTTAATGAAAACCAAAATGAAGAAACCCAAAGCGGAATCACTCGTTAACGACTTGGACGGCTTAGTTAATTAGGTAATTATTAAACCAGAAAAGGTTGAGAAAATAATTTTCTGCTTCACATCGCGAATTACTACTGACTTCGAAGATGAAGAAGAAATTCAGAGCTATTCTACCATCAGCTGTGATTATTTGGGTGCCCTTTCGGTCTATTATCGGCGATCCCATTACATTAGACAAAATATACACATAAACGAGCAACACTAGGGTTTATCTAATTGTAGTTCTATACCGAATAGGCTACTGTAGTTAAAACATATAAGTATATTGGTGATACAAATGTTCCGTTCAGAACTGCTGCTTTAGGCTGATGGAATATGGTGTAAACGCACCCATTATAACAGAGATGAAAATGATGTTCCACCTCATGCAGCGCATTATCGAGTAAACAGTATACGCCTAATCAATAAGCATTCCTCCAGTGAAAACATCCTGCGATAGAGGGTCGCGCATGAATACACAGTGTATGATAGCTGTAGCTGGGCGGCAAGGCCAGGGGACGCTGAAGTGTCAAGTAACTGCGGACGGAGACAAAAAAAAAAGGGTGAAACTGAGAATCAGCACCTCGTAGTGGTCCAGTGTCTCTAGGGGCGCGTGGCGAATGTGTCTGCGAGCCAAGCAGGTCCGCGTGTTCCCCAAGAGCGCCAGGTCAGACACAGAGTTTGCTTCGCTCCAGTCCACGCGCAACATAGGACTGTCGACCGCCACTGTCGAAAGGAGAGAACGTAGGTAAACGGCAAATCACCATGCCAACCCTGCCTCGAGAGGGACTAAGCATCCACTGCGGGGGCTAACCCAGCCGTAGCGTTTAGAATGCTCTGCGGGCCCTATGTGGTATCTCAATGCAGTGTCCCTTAGAATAGGCCAACTATTAACCCCAGTTAAAACCGATTTAAAATAGTAATGAAAACGACAGGGTCCACTTGAAGTGAGATACCACGGGAGGCTATGGGAGGGGACTGTCCTCGTGCACATCCACTTTGCAGTCATGCCACATCATGCCACATCATGCAGGCAACACAGACTAAGCTACAAGGAGGTCAGTGCCCATCCCTGCTAAGCAAATAAAGCAGATATAATTGCCATCTCTTTATGACAACCTGGCTGCATGCATTTCAACCGCCCTCCATTAAGAATGAGTGCCAAGGCACTAACCAATAGGCCTAAATGGAAGAGAAAAAAAGACTATGGGCACGTTGTGCTCGAGCGAGCTCAAATGCCACCATCCCTTCAACCAGCTCCCTCGGGCTGGAATTGGCACCGCGAAAAACTTAATTGAATAATAATTCAGAGAAATAGACCTAATATATTTCTTTAAAAATAATAATTTCTAAAAATATTATTTTCTGCAATTATCCTTAGAAATATACAGTGCGCGTGCTTTTGTTTTTTTTGCACGTGGGAAAACTTTCAAAAACTAAATAGATCGAATTGGCCTTGTTTCTTAGACGCTTACGTCATCACTTGGCACAATGGCGGTACTCCTTAGCTAATCGTTTCCACCAGTCGTTCAATACAAAAATGATAAATATTGTATTTAATTCTATTTGTTAAACTTATCTCTGAAGGATGGACCAAGATTGCAAAACTTAAGCATGGAAATGCCCTATAGGTGTTTCAGCACTTGGACAGCTTCTAGTCTCCAGTGCACTGTGTGATCGCTGTTTTCAATGGATAGGCTTGTGGGGCTGAGTGCAACATGACTAGATAATCAACCATGCAAGTGCCAATAATGAATGACAAGTGCCATTTAGTATCAGTTGATTACAAAAACCTCAGTCTCTACTGGATATTTCCTTTCAGTAATCAGAGTGGGTCTATAATGTCAAAGGATAACTTCTCCTTTGCTCTCCTCTCAAGAGAACAGTTTCTAGTTACAGCATGTGAAAAGAACTCTTCTTCGCTCGATTAGTCGCCGCACCCATCTCTGATATTAAGCCCAATATATCTGGCCTCATCACTTACGAGCTCAAGTTGCTCGCGCCAGGAGGATTCAATATCTGCCATTTAATTGGATGTGTTGGGATCAAATGCCTCGGGGTGTTTTGTATCTTGGAATCCATGGCTCGCTCGCTAATTAAAGTATTGTTCGGAGAGGTGATGGATCCACGCGCTGTTTGGTAAATTAGATTCATGGAAGGGGCTTGGAAGGTGTTGGTTTGTCATTTGACCCGGTGGCTCCCTTTTGATGTGTGTTGATTTTCAACCCTCACACATACAGATTGCTTTGGGGTAGACGAAACATGTAATGCCCACTCTGTTACCCCCCTGGATCACACACAGAGAGACACACACCTCATTAACCGTTTCTATGACGACGGAATCGACTTGATGCTGAGATCGTGTTGGTGAGAATTAGCAAACCAATAAACACAAAAAGCCTACCAACCGGCACTACTGCCGAGCTAAATGGCAATATTTAGATGTCTAATATCTGGCATGTAAACAATGATTTTCACTTGCCTCTGGAATGACAAATGGATCAGGTTATGACCTTTTTTAAATCACAGTAGTAGCCCCACAACACAAACAACATGTAGGCTGAACGTGGCCTAATTATATAAGACCTTAAATAAACAAATTAATCAAAGGCAATACCGCATCCCATATGTGATCGTGTCTCATGGCAACCTCGATGATTCCATAAAGTCCCTGGTCCACAGAGAAATGCAATGAGGACCAATCTGTAAAAAAAAATAGGACGAAATAAAATAAAAACAGATTCAAAAGCCTATGTAGCCTAGAGAAAACTACGGGGGGGGCGTTGTAATCCTATAGGCATAGCCTGGGATTTTTGAAATTGAAGGGCTAACGACGTCAGGTTGTGCAGCAGTGTCTATGCGGCCGCGTGTATCAAAAGAGAGCGGATCACTAGGTAATGAAAGGCTCGCGGACATCCGTCATATTTGCATCATTTTTTTATTTGCTCTATGCTATATCTTTTATAGTTCATGTATGCTTTTTTATCCATCTAGCCTTAGATATCAGTGTATTTTAAATCTACATGTATCTGCTTGAAGAGCAGGTGTCTATAACGCTTTTAGGTGTCTTGCTTTCTGTCGTTGTCGTGGAAACAATACATAGACCATGGCCGTGCGCGTCCTGTCTTCCGGGCTCACTGAAAGACTTAAGAGGAAATCAACATAATTATGTCAAGGCCAGCTGCGTGGTGATGTCATCTACATAGAGTTATAATGGGCAAACAACTGGGTCTTGTCTTGTAGCCTACAACAACGACAGGACTCTGTAGGCTATTACTGGGGTGACACTGACAGCCATGCACGACACAGAACGCTACAAAGACAGAACGCTTGAAGCAGCCCATCTAAGTCTGTAGTATGGACAGCAATATGATTACATTGACATGTCACAGTCCTGACAAGTGCTGATAGGCGTTCTGGCGATGGTAGCACATTAGCCTACAAGTCATTATCAAGGGTCTGAAGGAGCAAATAATTGATAAGCAATTAGGGGGCCTGGCTTCCAGATTTATATGCATATCAAATAGATCAGCACTGGTTTGTTTATATTGCTAAAAATATTGTATTTCGCTTGCTGTGTGTGTGTGTGTGTGTGTGTGTGTGTGTGTGTGTGTGTGTGTGTGTGTGTGTGTGTGTGTGTGTGTGTGTGTGTGTGTGTGTGTGTGTGTGTGTGTGTGTGTGTGTGTGTTGTGATTACATGGTTGTTTGCACTGATGGATGGATGTGTGGAGAGCGTGTGATTTATCGCTTCTGCAAGGCCCCATCAAATTAATTCCCAGGACGGAGCGAGGGATCGTTCGGTGGGAAACACCATTGAAGAGGAGACGGGAAGGCACGTAAGAGCTTCATCGACTAGGCGGACTGAGACCGACAGACTGGCAGAATATTGTAAACAACCAGCGGGAGAACATGACAACTGCGGTGTCAACCGAGGAAGCTCGTCAATCGGAAATAGCAAATCAGTCTGTGGGCTATGTAGCCTATGTCCTAACACAGTGATATATTTTATTCAAATTATGCGTTTCCGAACGAGGGTAGCCCCCTATTTCTTAAAAATGACTAATTACAGCTTAGTCAATTCAACGATGTTATGCTGAATGACGGCTATGTCTGTAAGAATAGCTCTTGTAATAGCCCGGATAACATCACGACAGAAAGCGTAGATAGGAGCAATATGCTGTCTTACCTTCCAGCTAAACTGTGTCAATGCGGTCAAAACCATGGTGCCGGCCGGAAAAGTCTTGTCATTCAAACATAAAACCTTCAGCTCCGCATCCTTTAACAGCAGAAAAAGCACTTCACTCTCTCCTGCCTCGCGCGCCCAACAAAAAGATATATGAGATCAGCTCTCGCGGCATCTTGATGCTAGCACTCCATCCTCATCTGCTGCAGCTTCTCCAGAAGAAAGCTCCCGTCCCTCCCTATTCTCAACTGATTGAATATCGTCAACATATTTCTGGTCAATCTAGAAATCTCTAATCTCAAAGATGAAAGCAAGGGTTACAGTCTAGTTCAATACCCAAACGACTCATTGCACCTCTTATATTTTCCGTGCACAAGACTTCACAAGCAGCCCAATTTACACAATTCGATGTATGCACAAATCAGGCTGTCTGGGACGTGCTTTTAGGATCACAACAAAATTGAAGAACTCTTACCAACTGGCGTTTTGGAACCAACACAGCCCATTTTCGCTTCTTAGACGAGTAGCCTAACCCACACCCGTTTTCTTTCTGCAAAAACGACCTGAGCGTACCTTATAGATCGGAAGTCTCTCTCTCCCGGGAGTCTTCTCTGGGTTCCGCAAGGATACCGCGTGCTGCTCAGACCCCTCGAGTGACGCCGAGGGCGGGGAAAAGTCCAGCACGTTCGTCCCCGTTTTCACTTGGTTTTTGTTACTGCTTTGCTTGCTTGCAAGTTCTGCATTTTCATTATGGCTTCTGTGTAGTCTTTGTGCAGTTTTATTATTACAAAATTAATCTACCTGTTTGTAGCCTAACCGAATCCCTCTCTCCCTACGTCACTGAGGGAAGGATCGATGCTGGTGTTTCAGCACCACCGCGGCTGGACAGCGCACGTCTGCTTGGGCTACGAGGCGGTGGCAGCAGCATTGGCTTTACGCTCCGCTGGTGGGGGTTCCCACCTCGTCGTCACACGCCAGTGAAATCCATACACCAGCAAGGGGTCGCCCCGCGTTCTCCGTGTAGCTCTAGCCTACTAGCGTCACTTGGCCTTGGCTAGCAGAATAGTTGCAGGTTGCATTAGTATAAAAATCCGAAAACTGACTTTATACACAAGGCCGAGTTTCCACCTCCCTTTTCACTCTACTGGACGTGGAAAGAGAGCTGATTGGAGGATGTCACCGTGGAAGGACCAGCGCATTTCAGAAAGGGGAGGGGGTAGAAGTGGAGAAAGAAATAGTTAGGGATTTATGTTCTCAATTCAAAGTTGCATTTCTCAGCAGATGCGATTTTAGTGAGGGCCGATGAAAGCCCACTGAGATAACTTATTACAATTTGTTCAACTGATCTTACTCACCTCCTGTGGGTAGGGTCTAGTTAAATATGCAAGGCCTGATTAAAACTTTACAAGCATAGCTTTTAAAGATGAAAGCTTATAATTGACGGCCTTGCAAAATGCAACACTTAGGCATTTCACGAAAGAATCCGGAATCAGGAGTACGTTTTGGTTATTCTCGTATTTGTGCCGACATCTTAGGGACAAGGACCACTCTCCCCCCTATTTGGTTATTCAGTGTGTGGAAAGTTAAATACATAGCTACGGCCAGTCGGCAGGTGGTCAAGACCATACATAGACAGGCTATCAGTCAATCACATTTACTTATAAAGCTATTTTTACAACAGCAGTTGTCACCAAGTGGTTATACAGAAACCGTGCCTAAAACCCCAGAGAGCAATGCAGATGTAGAAGCCTTGTGGCTAGGAAATACTCCCTAGAAAGGCAGTAACCTTAGCTATGTGCTTTGCATATTGCTTAGCCTATAGACCATACTTAGCCTTGCCTTATACTAGGCAATGGGATATAAGTGACACGACGCACAAAGCATTTAAAAAAGTAGGCCTGCATGCATTGTAACATCTTCAGTCCTCTTCTCTCTTAAACGCCCACCATGACGCTAAACATAGCTCGCTCGAGCTGCTGCTGACCCACGTACCCACTTCTTCTAATGCGCCTGCCTGACATTATCGTTTCACAGAAAGCGTTCGCATGAGGTGCAGCTCCTACCAGGGATCTAAAGGGGTGAAAAGTAAAAAATAACCTAGATAAATGCGCGGTGTTTCGATGGAAATGAGAACATAACGCAGTGAAGCTCCACAACCTTCGGGTCTGTGACTTAATCAGGCCTGAGTAATGAGGAAACTCCATATGTGATACTATAGTGTATTGGACAGAAGTATTGATGTGAGAAGTCATCCATGGCAGGAAGGGAGGACACAGTAATGGTATTTCGCTCTGTATCTCTAATATATGGCCTACTAATTTTCTCTCACTCACGTACTCGCACAATTTGCAGGGGCATTTGGAAAGCTTTGTTGGAGGGGTTCTAATAGACGTATCAGGATGACTAAAACAACAGCAGCAGGTGCATGGCTAGCCTACTTAGGCATCGCGCGGTGGTGGTCTACCTCTCTGCCCTTCTCGCTCTGGAAGCGAGGAAACGTTTGCGATCGTTTATTTTAAAAATCACTAGCTCTAGCCAGGTGAAACCTCTCTCACAGTTATTATGGACAGCCAACGTGGTGCGTTGGAATTGAGCTAAAAGCGGTCAAAATAGGCGTACATACTCAGATTCCACCTGTGGCAGTTATACCAATACTAAAGTGTTTACAGCACCGCTGTAATTAGAGCAGTACAAATACATGTTTTGTCATACCCGTGGTATACAGCAGGCCTCGAACCACCCAGTTTATAATATGATTTTAGTGGCAAAGCAGAATACAAAAATACAATTGAGGCACACTCCCAGCCGCAAGTCCAATAGGTATATCCTCTGTCTGGCGTGTTGATGCCCTCTGTAGGATATCCATCGCCAGAATGGTTTTGCAGTGCATGGTGATCAAACAGGTTTCCTGTTATATTCATCAGAGGTGTAGGGTGGGTAAAGTCTGTGAATATAACAAATATATCATTATACAGATGATTAACAAAACGTGTACGACAGTAGTCATATCTTGTTTTTTTGTGGTAAAAAGTATGTGACTGAAAAAACTTCACTTTTGACAGGTTTTCATAGACATACCTCGTCCATAATGTAGAGACCTCTGGGATCTTCATTGAAGAGGTCAGGGAGGAGGAAGATGGCTGCTGTGACTGATTCCTATAAGGTTTTAGAGAAGCCATTCATTCAAATTAATTGTAGATGATATATGTGATCTGCATAGATTTATGAGACAACGAATACCAATTGTATTACAATTACATATTTAATCATATTCAGAGACAATTTTTTCCAGTCTGGTGATACATGGATAGTCAGGTTCCACTAGCCACTATCAACTTGACAGTGTCCATTGTGTGCCTCCTCGTCAGAATACCTGCAGACACACACAAATAAGTCAGCAGTTCAGTCATCTGTGCCCAATGCAGCTATTTCTTTAACATATTCTTACCTCTGTTAAACAATATCCATTGACTTGTGTCCATTTTCAGAATGTTTTAATAGGGAGAAAGTGTGAAATAAGACCACAATTTGCAGTAATATGAAAAGATAGATGGTGTCATCAAAAACAATATCATTTTAGATCATAAAAGGAGAAACCTTTTACCTTAACTGAAAAATGGAAAGATCTCAATTTAAGTGCCTGCACCTGGTGTCTTCTCAAATCTAAATAAAAATATTTCAGTTGGGCAGTTAGGTTCCTGCAAGAACCTTGTTGAACCCCTATTTTTTTTTAGTGTAGACGGCTTGTTGTATATTTTTTCCTCTATAACCCCTTCACCCTTTGGTACCCTACCTGTCCAATATCTTACACCCACCGTTGCGCGATCTGTCTCGATTTCGTAACATCAAATTTGCAGAAACCTGAAGTTCTCTCTCACACACACACACACACACACACACACACACGAACTGATTTATTTGTGTTCTAGCGGCACCAAAAGGCCGTATTGTGTAACAACACCTGAGTCAAGAGAAGGCCTGTTGCGCGGTGCAGCGGAGTGATGCAGCATGAAGCCAGACGCACAAGATAGATTTGCTAAGCCTATATTGCAATTAATAGCTCTGAGATCCAACTAACTATTTTAATAAATTCAATCAATTGTCTAGGCTTGGCTGAGATAGCAGTACACAGTAGGCTAACGTAACACAAAACACAAGTAGTCTACAGATTCATTTCCATTGTGGTCCTCTTATTTGTTCGACAAGTAGCCTACGCGGATGGTGGATTATACAATTACACAAGTACAATGGCAATAGTTTGAAGGGTGTCTACAACTACAAGGAAATGACCTGATGCTTTAAAAATAAGAGAACATTGGGTGCAAGGAGGGTCCGTACACTCGTAATAGCCAAATTCTGCAACAGCTGTACAAAATAATTACCATAATCTGTCATTATGCGACGGAAATAGGTGATCTTTAAATATTGTGCATTATTAATGGCCTGCTGTAGTAATGTCATCAAACACTTGGCGCCCTCGATCCTCAATTAGCGACGCAGATATTAGAATAGGAGATCAAACGGCTTTGGCCGCCAGGAGGGAACTAGTCATTCCCCAATCCTAATCCTTCTATGGTTTCCTCACACTGCTAAATAGGCCTACAGCACTTTTCCTCTGACTAACCAACGTGTTATTATTGACTCGGGGCTGAAATGAAGACAAAGTTATCAGAACGGTCATCTTCTAGTCCATATACTTTTTATTAGCAGCAAATATATTATTTATTTAAATAAACAAATACAAATGTGAGTATTCTCATAATTTACAATAATTTGACAAAATCATATTGTTAAAGAGCACATGTATTTGTTTAAGACGAGTAGCAAAACGGATCCCTTTTATTCTACTTTCATTCTCTTACTCTCCCTCCCACTTCTCCACCTCCACCAGTCTCTCATTGCAGCAGTGCAGCCAGTAGGGCAGTAATGAGAGCGATGGAGGGTACCTGGGATGGTGCACTGTTCCTATCATCAGCAGTAGTAGTGATGAGGATCCTGTTGGTGTGTTGAGGTCTACATTCACAGTGCCTGAGGTCCCATCCCACACAGCCAGTATAAGCCATGGCATAGGCCAGGTAACTTTGCTCCTGGACCCAGTGGAAGAGGTGGGCCATGGGGACGCGGGCCAGTACCACCACGTCCTCCCCACCATGGGTCTCAGTGTCCAGGGGCACTGCAGACAGCTGCATGTAGTCCTTCCACTCTGACCAAGAGAAAGAGAGGGGGAGGAGAGGAGAGAGATTAATAAATATGTGAATATGGACTGGAGAGATAAACATGCAGCAGGAGGAATATTTATAAAGAAGGCCAAAGGAGAAGGGATGATTGTAAGAGAGGAAAAATATACAAGAACAGATACTAGTTTTGGTTTCTTACTTGTGTCCACTTTATGGCTGTCAGGGCGCTTGTTGTCTACGACTTTGTATCCAGGGCTGTTTCCGTACATCACGGTTGTGTAAGGCAGCATATCCTTCCCATACAGAGGAGATTTCCCTGTGAAACACACACACAGCGGGGTTAATCACAATTTAAAGGTCTCACACACACACAGTGAGAGAGGAGCGTGTCCTGGGGGAGCTAGGGGCCGAGCAGGTTGTTGAGTCTTTAGATGAAGTACTAGACTCTCCAGCCCCTACTGATGAACTGCGCAGTGTTTCACTACTGCATTAACCACCAAGACCTGGGAGGCTGGTCCACTGGGGAGCCATACACATACAGAGAGTGAGAGAGAGACAGGGCTGAACAATGGGGAGTCAGAGACAGAGAGAGACAGAGAGAGAGGGCTGAACAAAGGGGAGCCTCAGAGAGAGAGAGAGGGAGAGGTGGAAGGAGAAACGGAGGGAGGGAGGCCTGAATGCTGGTGAGCCTCAGAGGGAGTGATGGAGAGAGGGGGAGGTGGAAAGGGGAGGGAGAGAGAATAGGGAGGCAGAGGGGAGGGAGGGAAAGAGAGAAAGATCTAAGCTGTTTGTTTTCCTCTGTAATTGCAGGGGAGAGGAAATGTCAAAGTGCCAGTGTCGTCTCCCGGGCAGAGGCTGAGGCAGTCTAGTGGAGTACACCACCACCTCGGAGGTAAACATAGCTGTGAGGGGTGACACCTTGGGAAAGGGGGGGGGGGAGCAGACAGGGTTCTAGGCTATTTGTTAAATATGTTTGCAGCTCCAGATAGGCTACACAAGTGGTAAATTGATTTGCAATGACTCCAGTTATATTGTCATTTCAACATACAGTACCAGTCAAAAGTTTGGACTCCTACTCATTCAAGGGTTTTTCTTTATTTTACTATTTTCTATAATAGTGAAGACAAAAACTATGAAATAACACATATGGAATCATGTAGTAACCAAGAAAGTGTTAAACAAATCGAAATATATATTTATATTTATATATATTTATATATATATATTTATTTATATATATATATATTATATATTTATAAATATTTGCCTTGATGACAGCTTTGCACACTCTTGGCATTCTCTCAACCAGCTTCATGAGGAATGCTTTTCCAACAGTCTTGACAGAGTTCCTACATATGCTGAGCACTTGTTGGCTGCTTTTCCTTCACTCTGCGGTCCAACTAATTTTTTATTTTTTATTTCACCTTCATTTAACCAGGTAGGTTAGTTGAGAACATGTTCTCATTTACAACTGCGACCTGGCCAAGATAAAGCAAAGCAGTTCGACACATACAACAACACAGAGTTACACATGGAATAAACAAACATACAATCCAATAATACAGTAGAAAAAGTCGATATACAGTGTGTGCAAATGAGGTAGGATAAGGGAGGGAAGGCATTAAATAGGCCATGGTGGTGAAGTAATTACAATATAGCAATTAAACACTTGAATGGTAAATGTGCAGAAGATGAATGTGCAAGTAGAGATACTGGGATGCAAAGGAGCAAGATAAATAAATAAATACAGTATGGGGATGAGGTAGTTGGATGGGCTATTTACAGATGGGCTGTGTACAGGTGCAGTGATCTGTGAGCTGCTCCAACAGCTGGTGCTTAAAGCTAGTGAGGGAGAGATGAGTCTCCAGCTTCAGTGATTTTTGCAGTCCATGGTGACCAGTGAGCGGAGGTAAGGCGGGGCTTTACTTAGCAGAGACTTGTTGATGACCTGGAGCCAGTGGATTTGGCGGCGAGTGAAGCGAGGACCAGCCATCGAGAGCATACAGGTCGCAGTGGTGGGTGGTATATAAGGGTTTGGTGACAACACGGAGAAGAGTCTGCCCTCGAATTGAACCCTGTGACACCTCATAGAGACTGCCAGAGGTCCTGCACACTGAACTCTATCAGAGAAGTAGTTGGTGAACCAGGCGTGGCAATCATTTCAGAAACCAAGGCTGTTGATTCTGCTGATAAGAATGTGGTGATTGACAGAGTCGAAGACCTTGGCCAGGTCGATGAATACGGCTGCACAGTAATGTCTCTTTTCGATGGCGGTTATGATATCGTTTAGGAAAAGATATATACAGAGATATAAAAAATGTATATATACAAAGATATATACATGGGACACGACAAGACGAAGGCTGACTGCTACTCCATCATCCCAAACCATCTTCATTGGGTTGAGGATAAGTGATTGTGGAGGCCAGGTCATCTGATGCAGCACTCCATCACTCTCCTTCTCGGTCAAATAGCCCTTACACAGCCTGGAGGTGTGTTTTGGGTCATTGTCCTGTTGACAAGCGCAAACCATACGGGATGGCGTATCGCTGCAGAATGCTGCGGTAGCCATGCTGGTTAAGTGTGCCTTGAATTCTAAACAAATCACTGACAGTGTCACCAGCAAAGGACCCCCACACCATCACACCTCCTCCTCCAAAAATCTCAAATTTGGACTCATCAGACCAACGGACAGATATCCACCGGTCTAATGTCCATTGCTGGTGTTCCTTCGCCAAAGCAAGTCTCTTCTTCCTGTCCTTTAGTAGTGGTTTCTTTGCAGCAATTTGACCATGAAGGCCTGACTCACGCAGTCTCCTCTGAACAGTTGATATTGAGATGTGTCCGTTACTTGAACTCTGTGAAGCATTTATTTAGCCTGCAATCTGAGGCTGGTAACTCTAATGAACGTATCCTCTGCAGCAGGAGTAACTCTGGGTCTTTCCTGTGGTGGTCCGCATGAGAGTCAGCTTCATCATAGTGCTTGATGGTTTTTGCGACTACACTTGAAGAAACTCTCAAAGTTCTTGAAATTTTCCAGATTGACTGATCTTCATGTCTTAAAGTAATCATGGACTGTTGTTTCTCTTTACTTATATGAGCTGTTCTTGTCATAATATGGACTTGGTCTTTTACCAAATAGGGCTATCTTCTGTATACCATGCCTACCTTGTCACTACACAAATGATTGGCTCAAACGCATTGAGGAAAGAAATTCCACAAATTGACTTAACAAGGCACACCTGTTAATTGAAAAGCATTCCAGGTGACTACCTCACGAAGCTTGTTGAGAGAATGCCAAGAGCGTGCAAAGCTGTCATCAAGGCAAAGGGTGGCTACTTTGAAGAATCTAAAATATATTTTTAATTGTTTAACACTTTTGGTTACGACATGATTCCATATGTGTTATTTCATCGTTTTGATGTCTTCACTATTATTCTACAATGTAGAAAACAGTAAAAATAAAGAAAAACCCTTGAATGAATAGGTGTGACTGGTACTGTATTTTTGTATCAAATGTTCGGCCACAGTAACCTACAATGGCAGATAAATTAATAGCCTACTTGATGGCCAACAAATGCACCCTATCATTCTATACATTTAATCTAATTTCATTATGGACTTTTTTTCCATAACAGAAGCACGCCAGGGAGTTCCAAATGTTCCATTTCAAATTCCCACTCGCACAGCACTCCAGACCCTAGAACTGAACATGAGTAAAACCCTTCGCTTGATATGGTTATCCATAAGAAAAGTCAACATTAGAACAGTTGACTTTAGAACAATTTGCTCAGAGGTAGTTTAAAGACCTGTATTGGCCTTAAATAGTTTTCCAATGCTTTCTCACCGTTCTAGCAGTTCTAGCAGGTTAATATGTTGCAATTTAGAAGTAGCCCAAGTAGTCGTTTTCAAAGTATCCCAATTTGGCCGGAAAACTGCAGTCATGGCAACCCTGGGTGCAGAGCAGGAAGGTGGGGGGAGATCTGTCAGAATGAGGACGTTCCTGTCGACAGAGGAAGGGTGTGTGTATGTAAAGGGGGGAGAGATTCTTACTGCTTCACTACATAAGCACATTACTAAACTAATGAAACATGACTATTGATAATTTCAAACTTAGCATGACCTGACCCAAACATCTAATCATGGAACCACTGAAAACAGCTGACCAAACATCCCTTTAATTATAAAAAACACTGCAGTGGAAAAGCCCTCAGAATGATGACTAAAATAACCAACACTAACTCTATGGGGAAAACAAACCATAATCCATGAAGAAAGTTGTTTTTGTGAGGTCGTTGCTTACCCAGAATGCTTTGGCCTCTGAAGGGGTATCCATTGAAGGTGAAGGTGTGGGAGTGGCCAGCTATCAACAGGGTGAGAGTTTCCTCCTCATTGGTCAGCTCCAGGCCCCTTGGCGACGTCGTTGTCAAAGGCAACCGTCTCGTGCAAGGCTCTGCTGACATGGAGGCCCTGGTCGATACGCCCACGTGACACACAGAGAGAAAGAGAAGGATGAAGTTACCCATAAACACTGATCTCAGCTCAGGATTGTGGTGTCATCTCTAATGATTTAAGGTTAAGATTGGGGGAAGGTAAGCTGACCGTAGGTCTGTGTGTAAGGGACAAGGAGTAAAGTTGAAATTACTCTACTACAAGTGTAACTTAGCCAAGTAAAACCAACCTAGCTCCTGTTCTCCTCATCAGTGCAGTCAGAAAGTGGAGAGGAGTTGGGCTAATATGTTGGATCCCCAGGGAGCAGGAGAAGAGGGTACGGTGCACCATATGCCCAGCTCTATTTAAAGCCTGCTGCGATGTGTTATTTAAAACTCATTGTTGAAGATGCAAGATGCTCAACAGCACAATCAGGTCCCAGGATGGTGTCTCAGATTGAAGGTAGGATGGATGAGGTTCTGGGCCCAAGAGCCACCGCTGTAGAACAGTAATATGTCGCATCCCAACATAATGTTCCCCCTCCTCACACTGCGGCAAACACATGCAGATCCTACTACAGTCTGCAGATACATGTAGTGTACTGCAGTCCCTAACTGTCTTGCTGAGAGGCACACAGCATCAGCACCGCAACTAACTACCCTCTATATTGACGCAAGATACAAAAACAAGGTAACACACACTTTGAAATCAATGCATCTTGGTGTTCAATTATAAGCAATAAGCAAGTGTATAAGTATAAGCAAGTAGTGTGATTATTCGCTCAATAGATTGATTCCATTTTAACAAACAACCGTACACCCATTTCAAAGAGGAACCTGTTGGGATTGGGTTGATGGACAGATTCATTGACTGACAGCTTGGTTAACCCTTTTCTCACCTTGCACCAGGAGGAAGAATCGCTTGGGGTTTTTGTTGAGGATGCGGATGGCGTTTCCTGTGGTCTCAGCAATGGACGGGTCCATGGTGGGGTCTCTCTCCACGTAAAAGTACAGGTCACAGGGCTGCAGGGAACAGGGTTCATCAGGTAAGAAAAAAAGAGTGAGATCATACTCAGTGCGCTTCAGCCCGTGAAAATGATGTGTGATAAAAGGGGTCAGTATCATCTTAGTCAATGTTAACAATAAATATGTAGGCTAAGTGATGTAAGAATAGGTAAGGCAGGATGAGGTACTCTATTCCAAAGTGTAAGAAAGTGAAAGAACCAAGGACACTGCAGTGTCTATTGATATACAGTAAGCATCAGCAGTACTGTTTGTTGTGACCTCCAAATACCCAGCTTTCCAGAATACTACAATTCTTTACTGCAGGAAGAGAGCAGAGCAGGGAGAGTAATAGTCACCCATAAGGTAGTCAGTGGTGTCAGGGTCCACAGCGTCAAAGTCCGTCCTGTTCTATTAGGACCGCAGATAGTTGTTTCCTACTTCGTTGATTTGGCAGATTCAGAAGAACTTGTGTAGCAAGGTGAGAGAGGAGGATGAACAGAGGAGTGAAAGAAGAGAACTTAAGAGTTTAGAAGTTTAAGACAAGTAAGAGGAGATCAGACAGAAGAGTAGGAGAAGAGCGAGATCAGGTGAGAAAGACTGAGGGTGGAGTGAGGAGATATGTCCTTGAAAGGAGAGAGTGAGAAGGTTTGAGAGGAGAGGGAAAGTAGAAACCAATGAAAGGAGTGCATATCATGAAAAATAAAACTCAGAAGAAAGTAATAGTGACTGTCTAGAAGTAAGTCGATGAGAAGTCAGGCCAGGTGACCATCCACTGTAAAGGTGTGTTGGACAGGTTTCTTACCTTTGGCTGTGGTTGAACCCAAAACTCCCAGCAGACACAGGGCCACGATGGACAGTTTCCATGATGATTTCTAAAGAGAAGACAGTTCTTCTCTCTGATTACCCCTCAGAGAAACAAAGGAATATATTCCAGCCCTCCCTTACCGTCAGTCATTAGTAATGGCAGGTCATAAAACTGACTGATACTGACCATAGGCCACACACCATTTAGTATCTTTGGGATCTCCCCACTGTTTCTGGCCAACCAGTGGTTGGCAGCTTCAGCAATAGACCCACCGAACAAGAAGATATCCAATGTAGCGACTAAGAACCAACACCAGTGGTGACAGACAACCAACACCAGTGGTGACAGACAACAGCTCTGTATGATTGCTTTTATTTATGACTTTATTGATGAACAGACTGTAGAAGTTGATCAAAGGCACACTAACAGGGAACGTGTGGGAACAGAGCTTACACTAAACACACTATAAACACTGACCTTGGATCTGCCAATACAGTCGGGATCAAACACACAGATCATAAATGGGATGATAAATGAGTAGATCATTAATAACCCAGTAGACTCATGGGGATAAAGGACTCATGATGACTTACATAATAGAGTCCAATGGGACTGGATGGATGAAGGGCTCTCCTCTGGGAGATAGCTGCCAAACACACACACCAGTTAATCATGTATGCATATAATTATGGCAACTTGTTAATGAACAGATTTTTACATATACTCCCACACACTCTCACTACACAGTCTTTCAACATAACACGTCTTAACACTCAAATCACACACACACACACACACACACACACAGAGAAGCAGCCCTGAACTCAGTAGTGTGAGTAGTGAAAACAGCAGTGTGAGGGTGGTTTTGAGGGCAGGGTGTGTTGGCGCTGTGTTACTGCGGGGGGTGGGGTTACAGTGAGTGGCATGCGGGCCCAGGCAGGAGGCATGTGGCATCACATGAGCAATGTAGGTGCTATCGTTATTACAGTGCATTCAGAAAGTATTCAGACCCCTTCACTTTTTCCACATTTTGTTACGTGACAGCCTCATTCTAAATTGGATTAAATAGTTTCCCTCCCTCATCAATCTACAAACAATACCCCATAATGACAAAGTGAACAGGTTGCTAGAAATCTTTGTAAATGTATTGAAAATAAAAAACTGAAATATCACATTTACATAAGTATTCAGACCCTTGACTCAGTACTTTGTTGAAGCACCCTTGGCAGCGATTACAGCCTTGTGTCTTCTTCGGTATGATGCTACAAGCTTGGCACACCTGTGTTTGGGGAGTTTCTCCCATTCTTCTCTGCAGATCCTCTCAAGCTCTGTCAGGTTGGATGGGGAGCGTCGCTGCACAGCTATTTTCAGGTCTCTCCAGAGAGGTTCAATCAGGTTCAATTCCAGGCTCTTGCTGGGCCACTGAAGGACATTTAGAAACTTGTCCCGAAGCCACTCCTGTGTGGTCTTGGCTGTGTGCTTAGGGTTGTTGTCCTGTTGGAAGGTGAAGCTTTGCCCAGGTCTGAGGTCCGGAGTGCTCTGGAACAAGTTTTCATCAATAATCTCTGTACTTTGCTCCATTCACCTTTCCCTCGATCCTGACTAGTCTCCCATTCCCTGCCGCTGAAAAACATCCCCACAGCATGATGCTGGGATGGTGCCAGGTTTCCTCCAGACATGACGCATGGAATTCAGGCCAAAGAGTTCAATATTGATTTCATCAGTCCAGAGAATCTTGTTTCTCATAGTCTAAGAGTCCTTTAGGTGATATTTAGCAAACTCCAAGCGGGCTGTCATGTGCCTTTTACTGAGGAGTGGCTTCCATCTGGCCACCCTACCATTAAGGCCTGATTGATGGAGTGCTGCAAAGATGTTTGTCCTTATGGAAGGTCCCATCTCCACAGAGGAACACTGGAGCTCTGTCAGAGTGACCATCGGGTTCTTGGTCACCTCCCTGACCAAGGCCCTTCTCCCCCAATTGCTCAGTTTTGTTTTGGTCAGGCCAAACTTCTTCCATTTAAGAATGATGGATGCCACTGTGTTCTTGGGGACCTTCAATGCTGCCGAAATGTTTTGGTACCGTTCTGCAGATCTGTGCCTCGACACAATCCTGTCTTGGAGCGTTACGGACAATTCCTTCAACCTCATGGCTTGGTTTTTGCTCTGACATGCACTTTTCAACTGTGGGATCTTATATAGACAGGTGTGTGCCACTCCAAATTAAGACTCCAAATTAGGACTCCAATAAAGTTGTAGAAACACCTCAAGGATAATCAATGGAAACAGGATGCACCTGAGCTCAATTTCGAGTCTCATAGCAAAAGGGCATGAATACTTATGTAAATAAGATAAATATTTTTTTACCCTAACAACCTGTTCTCGCTTTGTCATTATAGGCTATTGTGTGTCAATTTATGAGGAAAAACATTTAATCAATTTTAGAATAAGGCCGCAACGTAGCAAAATGTGGAAAAAGTCAAGGGGTCTGAATACATTCTGTGAGGAGTTGTGCCCATGGGCCCATGGCATACAGTACACTGTTGGTTGACTGACTGGTTGGTTGGTTGACAGGCTGCTTACTCTTCACCAGTATGAAGAATCCCTTGGGTTTTTTGTTGAGAATACTGTACAGAAGTCCCTGTACAGCTCAAAAGTCATGTCATTGGCAGCAGACAGCCCTGCAATACACAGGCAGAGGTATTATGCAGACTCACACTCATATCAATAGTGTGCAGTCACATAGCTGGTATGATGGCTCCCTCTTGTGATTATGGAAGCAATGCACAAACCTGAATCAGCTGTGTAGTGCTAGGGTAAAAACCAAAACGTGCACCCAGGGGGGGGGGGACCACAGGACATAGTTTGGAAACCCTGGCCTATGGACTAGGGTGCTATTTCGAACACAGACAGTCTTCCCCAGTGCCCCATATACTGTACTGACCTGATAGGCCTCTGTTAGTTAGCCATCTTTGAAAACTGGGAGGAACCTGTTTATTGTGATTGATAAAAGGAGGCTAAAGATTAGACCAAGTCAGTAACTGAAGGATCAACATGTCAGCAAGGGAGAGAATGGTTCCTGTAACAAACAGTCAGGCAAGATAAGCCGATAACAGAGAGAAACAAAATGGCCACCGGGATAAGGTTTCAGTGGTGTAAAATTACAGTGATTACATGAAAGAGTGCTCTGTTGTCTTCATTGTAGGTAGTGTATTGAAGAGGACACGAAGTGGAATGTTGTCATAAGTGGTGCATTGAAGACAACATGTAAAAAATAAAAAATAAAAACTTTTTTACATTAGTATTCAGTCCTTTATCATGAGACTCAAAATTGAACTCGGGTACATCCTGTTTCCATTGATCATCCTTGAGATGTTTCTACAACTTGATTGGAGTCCACCTATGGTAAATTCAATTGACTGGATATGATTTGGAGTGGCACACACCTGTCTATAAAATGGTCCCACAGTTGACAGTGCATGTCAGAGCAAAAACCAAGCCATAGGGTCAACGGAATTGTCCGTAGAGCTCTTTTCGGCAGCATTGAAGGTCCCCAAGAACACAGTGGCCTCCATCATTTTTAAATGGAAGACGCTTGGAACCACCACATCCCTTCCTAGAACTGGCCACCCGGCAAAACTGAGCAATCGGGGGAGAAGGTCCTTGGTCAGGGAGGTGATCAACAACCCGATGGTACCTCTGATAGAACTCCAGAGTTCCCCTGTGGAGATGGAAGAACCTTCCAGAAGGACAACCATCTCTGCAGCACTCCACCAATCAGGCCTTTATGGTAGAGTGGCCAGATGGAAGCAACTTCTCAGTAAAAGGCACATGACAGCACAATTGGAGTTTGCCATAAGACACCTAAAGGACTCAGACCATGAGAAACAATATGCTCTGGTTTGATGAAACCAAGATCGATCTCTTCGGCCTGAATGCCAAGCGTTACGTCTGGAGGAAACCTGGGACCGCTCATCACCGGCAGGGACTGGGAGACCAGTCAGGTTCGAGGGAAATTTAAGGGGAATTTAACAAAGTACAGAGATCCTCGATGAAAACTTGTTCCAGAGCATTCCGGACCTCAGATTGAGGTCAAGGTTCACCTTCCAACAGGACAACGACCCTAAGCACACAGCCAAGACCACACAGGAGTGGCTTCGGGACAAGTCTCTGAATGTCCTTGAGTGGCCCAGCAAGAGCCTGGAATGAATCTGATCTAACATCTCTGGAGACCTGAAAATAGCTGTGAAGCAACACTCCCCATCCAACCTGACAGAGCTTGAGAGGATCCACAGAGAAGAATGGGAGAAACTCCCCAAATACAGGTGTGTTAAGCTTGTAGCATCATACCCAAGAAGACTTGAGGCTGTAATCTCTGCCAAAGGTGCTTCAGCAAAGTACTGAGTAAAGGGTCTGAATACTTATGTAAATGTGATATTTCATTTTTAATACATTTTCAAAAACAATTTATCTGCTTTTGCTTTGTCAATATTGGGTGTAGATTGATGAGAGGAAAAACATTTGAATCCATTTTAGAACAAGGCTGTAATGTAACAAAATGTAGAAAAAGTGAAGTGGTCTGAATACTTTCCAAATGCACTGTAAGTAGTGTATTGAAGAGGGCATGAGGTTGAATGCTGTCTTCATTATAGGTAGTGTATTGCAGATGGCATGAATTTGAATGTTTCCTAAGGAAAGGGAATCTAGCTCTACGAGCTGCCAAATCTGCTCTGTCAACTATCTGGAGTGGTCCAAGGGTTAACAGACTAAACAGGATTAAATATAGAGCGGCCGGGGACGATTTGTGCCTCCACTACCAAGGTAGAGGATGGATTTCTGTTGATCACAGAAGACAAAATTCTGCTATTCCACGAGGAGGCCATTTGATCATCAAATTGAAAGGCTTCAAATTAAGTGGATATAAAGGGTTGTTGAGTGTGTTGAAGGATGAAATGGTGTAAGCCTACTGTACTTCTATGTCAGGGATGTTATGGACCATCTGGTAGGCCAGGTCAGTACAGCCCTGTTGTCTGGCCTCGTCACTCACTGCACAAATACCGGCTCACAGTGGGCGTAACTCACCGTGGAGAGTTGTATCCTTTCACAAAATCAACAGTCTTACCTGAGTGGAGAGGAGTACTGGACAGGTCAGACAGGAAGGGATCGAGGGATGAGAGTAGAGAAAGGAGACCAACAGAAGCACAGCGTGTAGAAATGTAGCTCTATCAATCTTGCTCATAGTTAGATCCAAGATATGCTGATAGTTAGATCCAAGATATGCTCAGTTAGATCCAAGATATGCTGATAGTTAGATCCAAGATATGCTCAGTTAGATCCAAGATATGCTGATAGTTAGATCCAAGATATGCTCAGTTAGATCCAAGATATGCTCAGTTAGATCCAAGATATGCTCATAGTTAGATCCAAGATATGCTGATAGTTAGATCCAAGATATGCTCAGTTAGATCCAAGATATGCTGAGTTAGATCCAAGATATGCTCAGTTAGATCCAAGATATGCTGATAGTTAGATCCAAGATATGCTCAGTTAGATCCAAGATATGCTGATAGTTAGATCCAAGATATGCTGATAGTTAGATCCAAGATATGCTCACAGTTAGATCCAAGATATGCTCACAGTTAGATCCCAGATATGCTCACAGTTGCAGTTTGAGTTTGTTACTTAGGACAGTCATGGTGGGATGTGGCTCGTGGTTGTACAGTACCTGCATCTGACCGAGCGCAGTATGGAGGTGACCTCGTTGCTGTTACACTGTTTACAGCCTTGGCACTCAGCCCTCCCAGGAACTTGGCCTGTGGCTGACACCTTTTCCACATCTGTCATTTTTTTATTTAACTAGGCAAGCCAGTTAAGGACAAATTCTAAGTTACAATGACGGCCTACCCCGGCCAAACTATGCGCCACCCTATGCGACTCCCAATCAATCATGGCTGGTTGTGATACAGCCTTGAATTGAACCAGGGTCTGTAGTGAAGCCTCTAGCACAGAAATGCAGTGCCTTAGACATTCCATTACTAACTAGGGTATGAGAGTGTTACATCTTAGACTATATTTAAAAAAAAAAAAAAACTATCTATATAATATAAAAAAATTTTTTTAGTGAACCTAAATCTCAAAACCCCTACTTAACAATACATTCAAAACTACAGCCCCATCCCATTAACCAGGTCCTTCTCTCAGTCCCCCCCAAAATATAAGAAAATATTTACAAAATAAAAAAAACCCAGGCTCCTTTTCAGTGGTGGGCTGAGCCCCATCTACACAAATGGAACTTCTGCACAAAAGAGAACGGTCAGAATACACAACTCCTTAGATCGGAGAACTTTAGAAGTGGAAACAATGAAGACACAAATACAATTTCCCAGCGGTGGTGCCACATTCTCGTATATAAATTGTGTCTCAGCCAATGCCCAGTCAGCTTACTCATTCCACAATACAATTAAGTACAATAGAGGCTTTGTTTCTTTGTATGGAGCAACCAAGTAAGGACATGTTGGGGCAAAACATTTTGTAATCTTCCCCTCTCTGGATACAAAAAAATATATCCTCCCCAGTGTTCTTATTTGCAATGTTCTTTATTATCTTTTCCAGTTTCGGATATGAAAAGGATGCATTCATTTTCTTAATTAAATACTTCATAAAGTAAGTCAAAAACGTATTTACAAAATATTCAATTAAGTTGCAATCAATGACTTCAGGTGGATAATTACAAGCACCTTCTGCTAACAGAGAAAAATATAAATACATAGAACTGCCAGTTTCTGAAAAAAAAAAAATACATGGCTTGACAAATAGCACTTCTTTTTTTGAAAAATAAAAACCAAAACTCCTGAAATGCATTTCCACTAGGCCTTAGGATACATACTGTGAACATTCTTAATCTTTTTGAAATGATTTTTTAAAGTTGATTTCTATATATACCTTTCAAGTTTTAAATTATGATTTTCTCTTTAAAAAAATCCCTATCCTTGCAAGGCCGTTCTCCCTTTCCAAACCCCCAGTCTAGGAGAAAAGAGGACAAATGGGGGTTGGCCGGCATGGCCATAAGGAAGCATTGTGACCCCCAGCAGAAAAAGGTCCTTGTCGTCGCCCCCCCCCAATCCCAGGCCTTCCAGAGTCCATAGACATGAAGTTCAAAGGAGTCTCACAAAGACTGACTGGAACGTCCAAAGACCGTGAGCTCCAGAATGTCCACTTTCCTTTATATATATTTTCCTTTTATATAAAATAACCACTCCAATCAAAAAGAAAAGCTAATCGCTGACAGTCATATAGAATCATACATATGACATGGCCATCATGCCTCATTCAACACAATATATGATGTAATCAAAAATATATATGAGCAGCCTTTATTAGTTCGTCGTCTGTTGGGGATTTTTTATTGTTTTGCTAAACATCATGAAGTGTTGCTACGGCAACGTGACACCTTTAAAACAAGGGCTAAAACCTCAAAAAACACTGAAGTAAACAGCCATCCCTACCGCTTGTTGTAAAGCTTATCGTTCTCGCAATTAGTTTCTCAATTTAGTTCAAAGACATTCGGCAGCGCAAAAGAAACAAAATAAAAGGGTTGCATGTTTCGATATGTAGTAGAATCTCCCAGCTGATTATTTCCCTCGCTTTTATTTTACAATGCAGAAGGATTTTATTGAGTCTAACAGCTCCATGCTCCTGAATAATTATCGACAGCATGTTGTCTTTCCTCCAAGTCCTCCCAGAGTCCAGGGGGCACCGGTGAGCAGGTCCTAGCTGTTGTCAGACTCCTCGTCCTCGGCCTCACGGAGCCAGGTAAAGAAGGCAGTGACTGACTTCAGGGCCACACCCTTGCCCTGCATCTCAGCGGGGTCCTTGCTGGACTCCCACTTGTAGAAGGCCTGCTCTTTGATCACGTCTTCGTCGTACAGCGTGTCAAAGAACATCCGCAGCAGGTCTACAAGGAAAGAGGAAGAGAGCATGTCAACAATGTAAGAGAAAGGATTTCAATACACAATGTACAAACAAATAACTCATCTAGGAGACAAATTGGTCAGCCACACCCCTCTTGTCAAATAACCCCTATGGAAAAAAGATAAAGGATAACATTGGGAGACAAACACAGGACAAATCTGAGAGTCTTCATGTAAAAAAACTGCCAAAGAGATGTGACAGAGGAGAGTGACTGAAGTTATTCTGTATCTCACTCACTGGCAGGCTGCTCCATCTCCACCATGAGGGCCTGCAAGGCGTAGAGAGCCTGTAGCTCCTTCTGCTCATCCTTCAGGTACTTGTGGAGCAGCTTGGCCCTCCGGGTGATCACCTTCGCATCCAACTTGTAAGGGTTCTCACCTGGGGGCAGAGATGGAGGGGTCAAAAACTCTTTGCTAATTAAAAAATATATATTAGTCCACTATGTTTTGCATTTCAGCAGTCATTTTTTCAAGATATTGGACTTTCAAAAAGCAAAGTGTCACCGGCCACAACATCACGGTGATGCGTTTGGAGTGATCTGAACCACAATGTGCTGTGTTGGATATATTGCTTCTACCTTGTCCTTTCCAGCAACAGTACGGCCCTGCTAAGTTCTGTGAAAGGGGTATTCGAGTGGAGGAGTCCTGATAGTGTTGGATTGAGAGGTGGTAGCAATAAAGATAGGGAAACTCACACAGGATGGCCGACTGGCAGATGGCTGTCATGACTGCTCTGACAAACACGTTGGAGGATATCTGTGTCTCGTCCAGGTTAGCCTAAAGAGGGAAGGCAGTCACAACACATATCAGTGGGGTTGAGCAGTGGAATATACAGTAGGGACTAATGCGACTATATATGAGAGTCTATTGGTAAAACTACTGCACAAGGAACCAATAGCAAAGCGAAATATTAATTGGGTGATGGGACACTCTCCCACTCACATCATACCTCGACCCAATCGTAGATCCTCTGGTTGTCAGCCTTGTCCTGTATGAGTCTGTCCAGCTGTTTGTTCAGCTCCTCTGAGCTCAGCTCTTTCTTAATGCTCTTCTCTGTCTCATCACCTTCTCCTCCCAGGGTGAACTCCACATTCTGCATTCAGAGGGAACACACAGCAAGACAGTGAAACTTCCCATCATTACTGTTAAGGGCTTTCCAGACAGGAGGCGATGGGGCGGAGCAAAGTTAGCCAAAATAGAGCAGATTCCTATTTTCTCCACCTCGGCTGAGCGGCTTTCACGTGCACAAGCACCGCAGATCACCAGGCCTAGAATAACGTTGCCTGCCTAGCTCCATTGAAAATGAATGGGCAACTCTGCTGCCGCTTCCTGTCTGGAAAGCCCTCAAAGCACTTTGGGAAACTGTGGATGCAAGTAAGACGAACACATTTGATTGATCTAAAAGATAGACTCAGCCATATGATGTAGATGCAGAAAATAAACAGGATAGTGGGCGTATTTTTCCCAGCTGCGTTGGTCCCCTGGCTATAATTCCCAGCTGCGTTGGTCCCCTGGCTATAATTCCCAGCTGCGTTGGTCCCCTGGCTATAATTCCCAGCTGCATTGGTCCCCTGGCTATAATTCCCAGCTGCGTTGGTCCCCTGGCTATAATTCCCAGCTGCGTTGGTCCCCTGGCTATAATTCCCAGCTGCGTTGGTCCCCTGGCTATAATTCCCAGCTGCGTTGGTCCCCTGGCTATAATTCCCAGCTGCGTTGGTCCCCTGGCTATAATTCCCAGCTGCGTTGGTCCCCTGGCTATAATTCCCAGCTGCGTTGGTCCCCTGGCTATAATTCCCAGCTGCGTTGGTCCCCTGGCTATAATTCCCAGCTGCGTTGGTCCCCTGGCTATAATTCCCAGCTGCGTTGGTCCCCTGGCTATAATTCCCAGCTGCGTTGGTCCCCTGGCTATAATTCCCAGCTGTTTCGGTCCACTGGCTCAGATGCACAGATACTGTGACTGTGTGAGAGCGAAGTTATTTTGCTGAGTCTACCTTTAATAATTGACTATTCTTTCATATTTGTCTTTCAGTGCAGTTTAAGGTCAATACTAAATGGTGCAGCTCCTTTCAATCTTTACAGGGTCATGATCTCTGACCGCCTACCTTTTCTGTCACAAACTTGTTGACGTCCTCGTCCTCAGGCAGAAAGTCTTTCCAGCTAAGCCCCGCCTCCCTCCACATGGCACCTGCCTTTTTACAGCTCTGAGGTAGACAGATACAAGTGGTTCCATTTCAAACACTTTGGATCCACAAACATGACATTTGCATTGGATTCAAACATCAAAGGTCATCTAGATGCCTGGATGGATAGTTATGAAAACAAAGCACCATCTCCTTTACAGGTTGGGTAGTGAGAGAACGTACCATTCCTCTGCAGAGTAGGGTGAGGATCTGGGCCAGCAGAACTCCAGCCGTCCCCTGAGGAACCAGGGGCTTGGATATCTCCCTGCAGAGTGATAGGTAAATTCTTAATATAGAGGATACTGACTGATTGAATAGAGTTATTATTAGTAGAGGCCTAGAATGAAGCCTGGGACTGACTTGAAGAGCGGTCCCATGGGGATGCCTCCTTCGTGGAGCATAGGGGTGATGAGCTCAGCCAGGTAGAGCCAGATGTGGGGGATGTCTATGGCCATGTCCTCTGCCACCTCCAGTATCTCCTGAAGCCTGTTGACACACACACACTCAAAATCAATCCCTCAGATAGACTATCTCGAAAATAAAAAAGTTACTATATTAGTGGTCCACTTCCACCCTTTTCACAATTTCAATATTTCACAAGTCATTGGTATGCAGTGCTGTTCCACAGGTAGAAAACTCTGAGGTGACTGACCCTCTGTAGTACTGCTCTGTGGGCAGGGTGCCTGCCTTGTACAGCTGGTGCAGCAGCAGGCCGGTGCGTTCTCTGGCGATGGGGCTGCGCTCCAGAGTAGACTCCAGACCGCTCCGTACAAACACAAAGAGCAGCCGGGTGCTGTTAATCTCCACTACACACTGCAGCGCCTCCTATAGCGCCAGAGGGGAAACAAACAGGATTAAAAAGGTTTGTTTTACTCCTCTAAAGTAGGGCAGTGTTTCAGTAAAAACAGGTAAAACAGTTTGTTGTATATCATTTACATGGAAAGCCATGTTCAATAACACCATGTGGCCAACTAGCTACAGTATGTATCATTCAACTGTGTGACGTTGATATGGAGGTCCCACCAATGATCTGCATGGGTATAAGTGTGATGTACCTTCATGTCGTTGATGTGTAGGTCTCACCAATGATCTGCATGGGTATAAGTGTGATGTACCTTCATGTCGTTGATGTGTAGGTCTCACCAATGATCTGCATGGGTATAAGTGTGATGTACCTTCATGTCGTTGATGTGTAGGTCTCACCAATGATCTGCATGGGTATAAGTGTGATGTACCTTCATGTCGTTGATGTGTAGGTCTCACCAATGATCTGCATGGGTATAAGTGTGATGTACCTTCATGTCGTTGATGTGTAGGTCTCACCAATGATCTGCATGGGTATAAGTGTGATGTACCTTCATGTCGTTGATGTGTAGGTCTCACCAATGATCTGCATGGGTATAAGTGTGATGTACCTTCATGTCGTTGATGTGTAGGTCTCACCAATGATCTGCATGGGTATAAGTGTGATGTACCTTCATGTCGTTGATGTGTAGGTACTCCTCTATGATAGCTGTGGCCTTCTTCTCCAGCTCTTCTTCCCCCAAGGAAGGTTTGGTCTGTGCAGGAGGTGTTGCAGCAGCTTCCCTCTTCACTGTGGCCCAAACAGAGAGAGAATGTCACACAGAAGTTACTCTCAAAATGTCTGCCTGACAAAGTTTGAATGTCACACAGAAGTTACTCTCAAAATGTCTGCCTGAGAAATCCTTGCCTGACAAAGTTTTTCGTACCATTCTCTTTGCTCCTAGCTCGGTCTCTGGTGCCCCGGTCGTCGGTCATGCTGGCAACGCGGCGTATGGGATCAGAAGGGCCGCGGTGCTGCTCTCTGCTGTGCTCCTCCGTCTCCCTACTAAAGCTCCGCTTGGTGACCGGGTTCCTGTCGTCCCGCCGGCCGAAGCGGTCGTTGCTGCCACGGTCCCGGCTCGAGCTGTTCCTGTATGTGTTTAGGGGGGTAGACGCAAAGAGTCACAAGACCTTGATTCATATGAACCAATCAAACATTCTGCCCTGTGGTGATGTTACAATTAAGTGACAATGCCCGAGAAGCCGGTGTTTGTAGTGTGTGTGTGTGAGTATATATATAAAAACACACACACGTAAAACACACATCAGTATACATACATAAATACATACACATGTATGTATATAGACACACAAATATATATCTATACACATAAATATATACACACACATATAGACAGATGTATACATACCCACACACACACACTGCTCAAAAAAATAAAGGGAACACTTAAACACAATTTAACTCCAAGTCAAATCACACTTCTGTGAAATAAAACTGTCCACTTCAGAAGCAACACTGATTGACAATAAATTTCTCATGCTGTTGTGCAAATGGAATAGAGAACAGGTGGAAATTATAGGCAATTAGCAAGACACCCCCAATAAAGTAGTGGTTCTGCAGGTGGTGACCACAGACCACTTTCTCAGTTCCTATACTTCCTGGCTGATGTTTTGGTCAATTTTGAATGCTGGCGGTGCTTTCACTGTAGTGGTAGCACGAGACGGAGTCTACAACCCACACAAGTGGCTCAGGTAGTGCAGCTCATCCAGGATGGCACATCAATGCGAGCTGTGGCAAGAAGGTTTGTTGTGTCTGTCAGCGTAGTGTCCAGAGCATGGAGGCGCTACCAGGAGACGGGCCAGTACTTCAGGAGACGTGGAGGAGGCCGTAGGAGGGCAACAACCCAGCAGCAGGACCACTACCAGAGCCCTGCAAAATGACCTCCAGCAGGCCACAAATGTGCATGTGTCTGCTCAAACGGTCAGAAACAGACTCCATGAGGGTGGTATGAGGGCCCGACGTCCACAGGTGGGGGTTGGGCTTACAGCCCAACAACATGCAGGACGTTTGGCATTTGCCAGAGAACACCAAGATTGGCAAATTCGCTACTGGCGCCCTGTGCTCTCCACAGATGAAAGCAGGTTCACACTGAGCACGTGACAGGCGTGACAGTGTCTGGAGACGCCATGGAGAACGTTCTGCTGCCTGCAACATCCTCCAGCATGACCGGTTTGGCGGTGGGTCAGTCATGGTGTGGGGTGGCATTTCTTTGGGGGGGGCCGCACAGCCCTCCATGTGCTCGCCAGAGGTAGCCTGACTGCCATTAGGTACCGAGATGAGATCCTCAGACCCCTTGTGAGACCATATGCTGGTGCGGTTGGCCCTGGGTTCCTCCTAATGCAAGACAATGCTAGACCTCATGTGGCAGGAGTGTGTCAGCAGTTCCTGCAAGAGGAAGGCATTGATGCTATGGACTGGCCCGCCCGTTCCCCAGAACTGAATCCAATTGAGCACATCTGGGACAACATGTCTCGCCATGTTGCACCAGACTGTCCAGGAGTTGGCGGATGCTTTAGTCCAGGTCTGGGAGGAGATCCCTCAGGAGACCGTCCGCCACCTCATCGGGAGCATGCCCAGGCGTTGTAGGGAGGTCATACAGGCACGTGGAGGCCACACACACTACTGAGCCTCATTTTGACTTGTTTTAAGGACATTACATCAAAGTTGGATCAGCCAGTTTTCCACTTTAATTTTGAGTGTGACTCCAAATCCAGACCTCCATGGGTTGATAAATGTCCTTAAAACAAGGCTCAGTAGTGACAATATATCCTCCAAACAGCGGCTTTGAGGGCATCATCACTTTTATACAACGGGTTACCAACATATTCAAATAATGATTGACATATTGTCATTAAAAACTTTATTTTATTCTTACCATTTCATCCTTCCACAAGATATAGTCCCGACACAAATCTAGGGTTGCTAAAGACGCGACCCCAGTATTTTTGTTCTGTATCTATGGACACGACCCAGTCATTCGTTCTAAATGTTCCATTGCCATGCTGGCTGGCAACATTCTTATCCCTTGCTTGCTAGCTAGCCAACTACGGCTAACTTACTCTCATGTCAAAAAGAATGACTACCAATCAGCACTAGACCCACCCGTTGTATATATTCAAATCAGTAACTCTGACACATAGCTCTTTCTATCTGGGAGGTTTTCTATGTAAAGGACAGGTGTAGTCTGTTGTACCGGCTCAGTGGTGCTGACCTTAGAGGAACTCTTCTGTCCGAGTCCTGTGAGGGCCCTGAGGAGGAGGGCTGCTGTGGCTGCAGGGCTGAAAACCTGTTAAGGGTGCTGGTGGCTGGGCGGCCTCCTGACTCTGGGGCTATGAACACAAACAGTTTGTTTTAAAATAGTCAGAGTAGATTTTTTCGGTGGTGTGTGTATTGGTAAGAGGACTTACTGGCTTCCCCGGCGGGTTTGGCTCCGGTGGTGCCCCCACTGCTGCCCTTGCCCCAACTGCCCCACATGCCCTTACCCCCGAGCTGGGGCGCCAACAGCTGGTTGTTGAAGTCGAAAGCCCCGGGCTGCAGAGACAGAGGTTAGAAACGTTACTGTTGAGGAAAGAAACTAACAGAATTGTTGGAGGCAAAACATCTTGAGATCTGAGAAAGGTCTGAGGTTTCAAGTTACATAAGAAGTTTGGAGGAGTCAGGAATGGTAGGGCCATAACTCTAAATGGAGGTTAAAGGTTAAGAAGTGTGTGCCATACTACAGAGGGAGTGGGTTTGGGGTTTCAGTTCAACAGATCAGAAGAGTTGGGAATGGTTGGGATGATAGAACTTTGCAATGGGGTTGAAGGTTAAGGAGGTGGGTGCTAGACTGCAAGTGGAGGGTGTTTCAGTCCTGAGTATGGGTCCACGATATGTGGCTGAGAATCCACAGCATGATGTATCACTGACCTTAGTGATCTTGCTGAGTCGACTGGTGTCGATGGGTCTGCTCTTGGTGGAGATGGGAACTGTGTTCCAGCCCTCGTCCTGGGGCTGACTCCTCTGGCCCGACTGGGGGTGTTGGCCCCCGCGGTTCCCCTGATCTCTTCCTCCTCCTCCACCACCACGTCCTCCTCGGGTGTTCTGGTTGAGGAGTTGCTGCTGCACCTTGAGAACCTCCCTGTGCTCCTCAAGCTCTGCCTCCTTGTGGATCTGGTCTATGGTCTTGGGGCCCTGCTCTCCTCTCCTGGGGACCCACGTATTCTGAGAGGGGGAGTCAGTACAGTAGTATACTTTAACGGAGGAATGGAGTTAGATGAAAAAGTCTGGCGTACTCTTAACACTCCATATCTCTGAGGCATAAGTCCCTTATATTAGGAGATCAATGGGTCACTTGACAACTTTGCTATAGAAAGAGAGATGTCTTGCCCTACCTTGACACCACTGTCAGCATTTTTTTTTTTTTTCCAGAAAAAGGAAACAAACTAGAATGCCGTTTACTGGCAAAACAGGGGCCAGTGTGCTGACTGAGTGCAACTGGTCAGCTCTTATGAAACATCTCAACTGCTGCTTTGGTAAGACAATTACTGGGTCTGGAACCATAAAGATCCTATTACTAATTTTGTGGTGAACGTGTTAGAACCCTGTCTGAACATGGGTTCCAATACACACCTACATGGCCTGTTGTTCAGGGATCAGACAGTGGAAGGACATCACAGCACTGCTCTCAACATACTGCAAGTCAGACAGACAAACACATCGAGCCTCTGCAGGCATTTCTCCAGAAAGGTCCCTGGAGACTAAATTAGTTCAAGTAGAACAGTTTAGCATTGATGTTTTCCAGTAAACTGCATTATGGGAAACTTCAGACAAACACAGCTAATAGCACGGTACAAATACATGCACATCTAGACCTTAGAGGCCTAGGCTACAGATCGTTATTAACATACCTGTATGTCCTTAGTAACTAGTCATTTTCAAACAAAGTAAGACATGTGAGTTTGTGAACCCCAAAGCCTAGTGAATGAGTCCTAGGCATTATGTTTGGGCTGTATAGCGCATTTATTTATATATATATATACACACACACACACACACACACACATACACACACCAGGGTATTAGGAAATATCCACGGAATGTTTTTTTCCCCAATACTGTCAATACCACTGAAACTATTTATCTTAAATTAATTAGAATATTTGTAGCTACTTTTTAAGTAAATGCCTGCAATGCAATTTAGAAGATCATAATGTAATGACGAGATCAGTATTAAGCTAACATGTAGTCCTGGGAGTAACTGCAGCCCACGCCAGGTGAACTAGTTGCAGTAGGGAATTCACAACTAAATGTTTGCCAGCTAGATATCTTATAACTATTAAGTTAAGTGTTTTAAAATGTGCTAAATTCTCTGCAGTTGTGCACTTGGTTTGCTAACTTAGTGCTAAGTTATCTAGCTAAGTGGTTAGCTTCTTGCAATCAAGCTCCTCAGAGAATCCCTTCCAGGATCAAGAACTAATATTTGTTTTGCGCGATTAGCAAACTGTGTAGCATTTTTGAGTTACTTGTATAACTTTGCGTGGGATGTCTTTCCTGCAACATGTGTCAGAGACTGAATAAATCCTTTGCATGCGTTCGTTAGATTTCACATGTACTTGTTAGCTTTGCTAACCTTGGAATTGAAATGTGTTCAGTGCAGGTATTACCGAATATTCCGGTGTGGCACAATGTCGGTATGACGCTAGGACAATCTGGATACTGCCCAAGCCTACTAGGCATCGATAAGTAGTTTGTGAGAACATCAAGGGACACATCCATTTAGAAGGGTGGTAAACCACATGGAGAGGAGGGAGGGGTTACAGTAGTTTGGAGATGGGATTGGCTGCAGGGGTGCAGACTGACACATGCATGCATAGAGAGGGCTTGTAAAGTAAGTAAGACTAGAGGTCAGAGGTGATGTGGGGTTAGGGGAGACTATTCTGTCTATGGTAGTTTGACCCATAGTGTTTACTGATAAGCTTGGATACATATCAACCACAGAACAAGGGCCAGTCAGTTTAGATTTAGGTGAGGGGGCTGAAGCATTCCCCAGACATTGGTGGGTGGTGTGTGTGTGACAAGGTATTACCCTCCTGAGGTCCAGTACGTCCTGCAGCATGAAGCGGATTCTGGACGAGGTCTTCTTCTCCTTGATGATCTTGTCTATCTGGACAAAGTACTGGTCCATACGAGGCTACAGAAAGACAGGCAGGTTAGTGTGTAAATCTATGTTTCTTAGAAATAATTTGGTGTAAGTGTTCTAAAGGATGCAGGGGTTGGTGTGTGTGAGACACTGGTTCAGCGTTACCTTCGCCTTCTCAAAGTCCAGGTCCTTGCCTATAGTTGACAAGAGTCTACAGAGGCACTCTAGTGACTCCTCATCGTGGTTCTTCAGCAGCTTGACGATGCAGTCGTGCATGATGGCCTCCGTCAGCATCTTGAGCTTGAACAGCTCACCGATGAACTTTATGTTGCCTAGCGACCGCCGCCGTGCAATGTCTTTGGCCTCCTCCAACTCCGCCTTCAGGCGATCCTTCTCCTCCTTCAGACAGGAAGTGATGTAACAGAGGGAGCAGAGGGAGGAATAGCAGAGATGGTCAGCTAACTCCTACAGAAACCAAAACCAATTCAAAAAGTGAGAGACATTTGAATTGATCACTCAGAGCCCAGCTCGTACCATGGCTGCAGAGTCCAGCTCTTCTTGCTTTTTCTCAAAGATGGCATCATCGTCCTTGTCCTTCTCAAACTCCTTCTGACAACGGTTCAGAAGCAGCTTGCGGAAATTCACAGTGACTCCCGGCTTGTCTGTAGTGGGGACTTTGAGCTGACGAGAGGAACAGAAAAACACAAGCATTTAGGCCACGGTTGGAGAGCTTTGCAGACGTCACAAAACATTAGTTAACGTGATGAGTGTAGTGGCACCACTCCACAAGTCAGCGGCCCAGAACGGAGGTCATCACCGGAACAAGACCAGCACACTAGCCGTACACACACCCTTCAGAGTCACTCACCCCCATAAGGCAGCGGCACATGTTGGCGTAGGCCACGGAGAAGTTGGGTTCAGAAATGGCCTTCTCAAAGATCAGATCTATCACTCCCTTCAGCCTCTGCTCCGTATCGATGGTCAGCTCCTTGACCTGCTTCATTAGCTGTTGGAACATCTGAGGGGTCAGCTTGTTCAGGATACTACGGACCCTCTTAAACAGCTCATGGGTCTTGGCCTGTTCTGGGTTGTCGCTCTCCTCCTCAGGAGCCGCTTGCCCACTGGCAGCCTTCTTGACAGCGGGCTTCCAGGCATCCTCAGCCTTGTTGAGTTTCACGTCATCCGTCAGAGACGAAGAGATGTTGATGATCCTCCTGGGCTCCTTACGCTGACCCTGTTGGGAGCGACGCGGTCCTCCACCACCCATACCAGAGGGCTGGAGGAGAGGAGGGAAGGAAAAGAAATTCAGTCCACATTGTTTTATTATCTGTCTGAGAAGATTGACAGCTAGTTTCTCATGCTAACTCACTGGTCCTCTGTGTCCACCTCCTCCTCCCCCCATTCCAGGCCTGCCCAGGTTGGCAAATGAGGGCGTGAAGTCAGTGCCCATGTTCATCCCCGACAAACGGCTGGGGTCCAACTGGCGGAGAGGGGCCTTATTCGCCTGGAGAGAGAGAGAAGTAGTACCAGGAAGAGAAGTAGTACCAGGAAGAGAGAGGGAGAAGTAGTACCAGAAAGAGAGAGCGAGAATGATGGATACAAAGAAAGACAAAATAAATAACTGGTGAATAAAGTGGTCCATCTGAATAAATACAATTATCGAACAGAGCGTGCAGTTGTTCCTCCAGTCCAGCAGGGGACAGAGTTGTAATGTACCTTGTCCAGCACCACATCACTGATCTGAGGCAAGCCCTCAGGCTTGGACATGGCAGCACTGATGAACTGGAAGCCCAGCAGGAAGTCCCTGTCATACCTCTTCTTCTCCTCTGGGTCTATAGGCCTACATAGTTCTGGAGGAGAGAAGGAACAAGGAATGATAGAGGAATCACATTATATAATGTGACTTTTCATCGGTATAGTCTAGGTTGGTAGAGTTGGGGTATTTAGTCTGGCATCCGAACTGGGTATCGCTCAGTTTCACTAATGTTACACTTAAAAAGAAAATCATACATTGATGTCAAATGGGACTTTAGGACCCATGCTCTGACAAAGCATTTCCAAAAAAGTTCAACTTCGCATCCTCTTGACTGACAGTAAAGGCAGACCCTGTGAGATCAGGTGTAGAGAATAACATTTCTAAGTAAGTATATAAATGTTACACAGCCTCTTAGGGCCAAGGTTCAGAACCCATTCTCTTAGGGCCAAGGTTCAGAACCCACCCTCTTTGTACTGGTACTTCAGATCCCCGGGCTTGGGTTCAATGTTCTCTGCATCCAGTTTGTCCTCCTTCTCCTCCCACGTCTCATCTACCTCTGCGACGGCAGGGGTGGTGGCTGGGCGGGGCTCCTCGGTGTCAGAGGCAGAAGTAGGTGTGGCCTGCTCTGGCGGGCTCTGCACTACCTGCTCCTGGAAAGGGGGAGAGAAGAGAAGGGGGTGCGAGAGCAAGCGAGAGAGTGTCAGAGGAGGAGAGTGTGTGAGAAACAGGGTGGGAAACGGATAGGGGGAGAGAGAGGGAAAAAGAGGGGCGGTAGAGGAAAGTGTATTAGTCGATAAAACCAAGAATTCTCAATACTTTGATATGAACTGCGTGGGTGGTGTGTTTGATATGAACGGCGTGGGTGGTGTGTTTGATATGAACGGAGTGGGTGGTGTGTTTGATATGAACGGAGTGGGTGGTGTGTTTGATATGAACGGAGTGGGTGGTGTGTTTGATATGAACGGAGTGGGTGGTGTGTTTGATATGAACGGAGTGGGTAGTGTGTGAACAGACCTCCTTAAAGGCATCCAGGAGGTCTCCAACAGCCTCCTTCCTGTTCAGATCCTTCATCTTCCTCTTCTTCTTAGGCACAGAAACAGCAGCTACAAGCAGAACACCACCAACACAGTCAGACTAAACCTCTATGGACTGACACTCAATACTAATCCAACACACAAACTCAGAAATCAAAGTGGAGCGGTTACCACATTGCCACCTATCCAAAGTTTTATTTTAATGGCTTTCTGTTGGCGCTATTATCATTCCAAGTACCCACTATTCTGTGTCCTCGGTGTAGACAACCCTGTCACTCTGCCCCTCATGACACATGCTCGACAGACAGACTGCAGCGCCTCAAGGGGCAGATCATCCTAGCCAATGTCTTATCTTCACAAAGTGCCAAGGGGTAGGGTTAGGAATTAAGAAAGACAATGTGGTTGAATGACAGACAGATCGATGTAGATCAGTGGTCCCCAAACTGTTTATAGTCCCGTACCCCTTCAAACATTCAACCTCCAGCTGCGTACCCCCTAAGGTACCAGGGTCAGTGCACTTTCAAATGTTTTTTTGCTATCATTGTAAACCTGCCACACATACACTATAAGAAATGTATTAAACATAAGAATGAGTGTGAGTTTGTCACAACCTGGGTCATGGGAAGTGACAGAGCTCTTATAGAACCAGGGAACAAATAATATAATCAATCATTTTGCTCTTTATTTAACCATCTTACATATAAAACCTTATTTGTTAATCAAAAATTGTGAATAAACCACCACAGGTTAATGAGAAGTGTGCATGAAAGGATGCACATAACTCTGCAATGCTGGGTTGTATTGGAGAGAATGTCAGTCTTAAAACAAATTCCACAGTCTGTACCTGTATTTAGTTTTCATGCTATTGAGGGCCGAGAATCCACTCTCACATTAGGTACATGGTTGCAAAGTGCTTCAGCGTCTTAACAGCAGTTTGCCAAGGCAGGATACTCAGAAATCTGTCAGTGGCTTCTGATTACATTTTCAGAGAATTTCGATGAGGCTCTCTTGTTCAGATAGCGATAAGTGGACTGGAGGCAGGGCATGAAAGGGAAAATAAATCCAGTTGTTTGTGTCATCCATTTCAGGAAAGTACCTGCATAATTGCGCACCCAACTCACTCAGGTGCTTCACATTTGACATTGTCCCTGTAGTGTCCAAAACATCTATCAAGTTGTCAGGCATTCCCTTGGCAGCAAGAGCCTTTCGGTGGATGCTGCTGTGTCCCCAAGTGTCGTCGGGAGCAACTGCTTGCACGCGCATTACCACTCCACTATGTCTCTCTGTCATGGCTTTTGCACCATCAGTACAGATACCAACATGAGCAGCAGCTACATTTGGCTACATAGTGGAATTCCAGCGAGAGTGTAACGGTTAATGTGATTGGATGAGTAACGGTTAATGTGATTGGATGTAAATTATTTGACTAGGCTACCTGTATTTGACATGTTATTTTGCTGAACACTAGATGGTTTAACTTTATTTTTGGCAGTGAAACGAGAAAAAAACTAAATGTAAAGCCCCGTTGGAAAATATAAATGGACTGTTTAAAAACGTGAATAAAAATAAAAATAGTAATCACATTTTTATTTGGCATCCCCCTGATGGCATTGCCCCAGTTTGGGAAAACCTGATAGAGATAGAGATAGTGAGAGTCAGACTGATACAGACCTTGCATAGAATTCTCCCCGGGTGGGATGGTGCGCTGTGATGGTGGAGAGTCCATCTCGTCTTCAATTTGGCGAGGGGTTACCTCTGTAGTAATAGCAGTCTCCGCTAGGACCACGGGGGCAACGGTCGCCTGGACGACGGGGTCGGGCTTTGCCGTGGCGGCGACAGGCGCCTCCCTCTGTAATGGGGTCACCTCAGGCTCAGCGATGGGGCTGAGGTCACACTCAGACAACTCTGCAGAAACCTTCTCAGGGTCCTGGGAGCTGGGGAGCGGCAAGCCGTTGGGCAGACGGAGCTCCTCTGGCTGGGCGATGGGAGACTCCAGCGAGGGTTCTGCTGCCTGGAGGGAGGGCATGGTGATGGACAGGGCTACTGGCTCCTCCTCTGGGAGTGGCTGGGTGGCAGACACACCATTAGTGCTGCTGCTAGGGTTGGTCACTGGAGCAAGGGAAGGCTCAGGTTTAGATGATGTAGTCACTTCTCTAGCCTCCGTTACCTCTTTCTCCTTCACCTCCTCCCGCGCCTCCTTGGCGGCTGAGGGCTGCTCCTCAGCTGCAGGAGTGGGGCGGGGTTCAGGTAGGGGTGCAGGGTAAGCAGGCACTTTAGGGGCAGATAGGGCTGGAGCAGCGGCCAGGGCTGGTGCGTCCATCATGTCTGCAATGGGACTAGTTGGGGGTGGGGGGGTGCCAGGGGCAGTAGTGTGGAGGGTGGTAGTTACCCGTGGGGGTGTGGGTAGGTCCTGGGGTAAGGAAGGGGATTTACTGTCCGTGTCTGGGAGTTTGACCTCTGTAGGGGCAGGGGCAGTCTTGACCAGTTCAGGGGTTTTGGACAGGGCTGGGGGGCCAGTGATGAGTGTGGCTGCAGGTTTCCCTCTGTCATCTGATGAGGAAAAGAGATGCTTGAGGATGTGGTCAATAGTACCATACTAATGTTAAAATGTACCATCGTCATTTGATCATCTTTTGATAATTACCCACTTATTGGATGGTCAAAATGCATGGGACCTTCCCAACGGAGCATTTTGTCAATGTGATTTATTCAAATTCACAAAAAATTACTTCTATGTACTGAATGTGAACCAATGAGAGACGGCCAGCTACATCCTTCAAGATCACCTGACCCCTCAGCCAACTCACCTGGTCTGACCACGACAGGTGTCACGTTCTCACCGTTGGCCTGGGCAACGGCTGGGCCCTCTGATCCAGATGACTAAAGGAGGGACAGAACAACAACACCCAAACATCAGGGAATGCGAGTGGACACAACCATATCACAGCCTTATGCCAGGTTAGAAACAATGGATGGGCAGACATTTTCTTTTCATGTTGGACGTGACTGCATAGTAGCTAAAGGTGTGTAAAGGGATGATGGTTGGTGACGAGGGTACGGTAGCTCACCTCTGAAGAGTCGTCGCTCACCTGTGGGGGTGTGGGGGTGGTGCCACTGCGAGTGCCCCCTGACATAATCTCCTCAGTGATGTCTCTACCACCCTGGTTAGGGTCTCGTATTATGATCTACAGAGAGGACACAAGACAACAGTGAGGGATACAAGAATAACAATATAGAAAACAGGAGCAAGAGAATGCGTGAGAGCCTTAAAGAAAAACGTGCTATTTGACTTTCTAAAGGAGGGAGAGCAAAAAAGAGAGAAAGAGCGAGAGTAAAGGAGAGAGAGGGAGGAGAAAGCTGAAGAGAAGAGCCGTCACAACGGCTTTCTATGATGCTAGGCCCCGTTTCCAAAAGTCTTGTTGTACTGTGGCCTAGCAGCGTCTTCTCATTCAGCAGAGCTACATTTCTCACATACTGACACAAGAAACACCAGCCCCACAACAGCTATGCAGCATGACAAAAAGATCTCTACACGGACTGCTGCTTTGTTTCAGCGAATTCTTGACCAACAAAATTTGACAAACTCAACTTCAGCTAAGTCAACAAATTCCAGTGCATTTTCTTTTCTCTCTCCATATGATCACTCAAACTACACCAAGAAAACTAGCCAGATTTTATGTTATTTAAAAGCACATCGTACAGTACTCCGTCAAACTTCTGAAAAATGGATTACTCACAAGGCGTGCCCTTACACAGAGCCATATGTTTTCTATCACAAACTCTCCTCTCTCTCTGTCACACACAAAGAGTTGTTAGCAACAGGTGTGAGACAGCACAGTCCCCCACTGGTAGAGTCATTTACCTGGCACACGGACAGGCTCCAGAGTCCTTAGCAGGCCTCTCTCATCCTGGGGCCGGAGTTGAGCTGTCGGCCTGGGAACACGCACGTAGCCTACTCCCTCAACTCAGTGAGCAAAGCCAACAGGGCAGAGCCTCGTTCCCAGCTCGCGCACACACGTATAGAGCGAGCGATAGAAGCCAGAGTGACTGGCCGTGTGGAGCTGCAGCACTGGAATGCAAGCGCCCCCGCCCACCGAACTACAGAGTCAAAGGGGGCCAAAGAGAGGGGGGAGAAGGAAGAGGGATTTCAGGGAGAAAATAAAAATATATATAAAACTCGGCCAATAAGATCAGGCTAGTGCCAAAAAATTTATAAATACAAAATAAATGTTCTCTCTCAGCTGCTTTTCTGTCATTCTGTGCACACACACACTCACTCCTAAATATTTCAGCCTCTTCCTGGGGGAGAGGGAGGGGCAGTGGATGGAAGAGGGGAGACGGGGAATGCCACAGAAGCAGCAGCAGAGACAGTGAGAGAGAGAAGGGGAGGAGATAGGTCAACCATTGTGCTTCCGGCTCAGAGGGGGAGGAGAATGGAAGCCACGTGGAGCTGAGCTATGTGCTGACATGTCCTTTCACTCCCCCTTCCTCTACCCAGAGACCAGAGAGAGTGAGGAGACCATTTTTTATGGAGAGCAGAGGAGGAAAATACAGGCCAATGCACTGCTTGAAGGCAGTAGTTAACAAAATAAAATAGATACAATTACACAGTTACAACACAGCTACGACTAAGTAGTCTGCTTAGCGCGGCTGAAAAACAGCTTTACACTTCATACTCTTTTGCCAGAATACCAGCAGACATGTTTGAAACCATATAGAAAGACACAGCGTGACTCAGACTGGCTGAAGCATGACTCACTGCGGGGTGTTCCGCTGCAGCGCTTCCTCTCCAGTCCCCCTGTCTACCATCCTCCTAGTGGGACTGGGAGTCTCTGAAGGACCTTGAGCAGCATGGGACAGGACAGCTTGGCCGGCCAAAGTCCACCACAGCAACCTGCATGCTCCCACAGCAAGTGATAAATCAGCCAGACCCACCGTACCATACAGAGCACAGATACACTGGAGACTAGTCCACCATACTGAACACAGATACTCAATTCGATAAACCTGGCACATCGTAGAAAACAGATGCGCTGCAGACTAGATCAGTCTACCATAGAGCACAGTCTAACCTGATCAGCCAGGTCCACTTTAGTCAGATCAGCACAGGGACAAATCAGTTCAGTCCAACAGAGTGCAGTAGAACAAAAGGAAAACTTGATCAGTAGTCTGCCATTGAGGTACTAAGAAACCAGACCAGCCAAGTCCACCATAGACAGCAGGACTGGGAATTGCCAGGGACCTCAATGATTGTCAATTATGACAATACTTTGGTACTGATACAATACGTATTGCGATTCTCACGATTATATACACAGTCGTGGCCAAAAGTTTTGAGAATGAAAAATACACATTTCCACAAAGTCTGCTGCCACAGTTTATATGACGGCAATTTGCATATACTCCAGAACGTTAAGAAGAGTGATTAGATGAATTGCAATTAACGGCAATGTCCCTCTTTGCCATGCAAACGAACTGAATCCCCCCAAAACATTTCCACTGCATTTCAGTCCTGCCACAAAAGGACCAGGTGACATGTCAGTGATTCTCTCACAGGTGTGTGTTGATGAGGACAAGGCTGGAGATCACTCTGTCATGCTGATTGAGTTCGAACAACAGACTGGAAGCTTCAAAAGGAGGGTGGTGCTTGGAATCATTATTCTTCCTGTCAACCATGGTTACCTGGAAGGGAACACGTGCCACCACCATCACTTTGCACAAAAAGGGCTTCACAGGCAAGGATATTGCTGCCAGTAAGATTGCACCTAAATCAACCATTTATCAGATCATCAGGAACTTCAAGGAGAGCGGTTCAATTGTTGTGAAGAAGGCTTCAGGGCGCCCAAGAAAGTCCAGCAAGCGCCAGGACTGTCTCCTAAAGTTGATTCAGCTGCGGGATCGGGGCACCACCAGTACAGAGCTCAGGAATGGCAGCAGGCAGGTGTGAGTGAATCTGCACGCACAGTGAAGCGAAGACTTTTGGAGGATGGCCTGGTATCAGCCTGGTATCAAGAAGGGCAGCAAAGAAGCCATTTCTCTCCAGGAAAAACATCAGGGACAGACTGTTATTCTGCAAAAGGTACAGGGATTGGACTGCTGAGGACTGGGGTAAAGTAATTTTCTCTGATGAATCCCCTTTCCGATTGTTTTGGGCATCCGGAAAAAAGCTTGTCGGGAGAGTTGAGCGCTACCATCAGTCCTGTGTCATGCCAACAGTAAAGCATCCTGAGACAATTCATGTGTGGGGATGCTTCTCAGCCAAGGGAGTGGGATCGCTCAGCCAAGGGAGTGGGATCACTCACAATTTTGCCTAAGAACACAGCCATGAATAAAGAATGGTACCAACACATCCTCCGAGAGCAACTTCTCCCAACAATCCAGGAACAGTTTGGGGACGAACAATGCCTTTTCCAGCATGATGGAGCACCTTGCCATAAGGCAAAAGTGATAACTAAGTGGCTCGGGGAACAAAACATCTATATTTTGGGTCCATGGCCAGGAAACTCCCCAGACCTTAATCCCATTGAGAACTTGTGGTCAATCCTCAAGAGGTGGGTGGACAAACAAAACCCCCCCAAATTCTGACAAACTCCAAGCATTGATTATGCAAGAATGGGCTGCCATCAGTCAGGATGTGGCTCAGAAGTTAATTGACAGCATGCCAGGGCGGATTGCAGAGGTCTTGGAAAAGAAGGGTCAACACTAATATTGACTCTCTGCATAAACTTCATGTAATTGTCAATAAAAGCCTTTGACACTTATGAAATGCCTGTAATTATACTTCAGTATTCCATAGTAACATCTGACAAAAATATCTGAAGACACGGAGGCAGCAGACTGTGAAAATGTATATTTGTGTCATTCTCAAAACTTTTGGCCACGACTGACTGATTTCATGTTTCAAACATATTGCTCACTACACACTGTGTAGAAAACATTAGGAACACCTTCTCATTCCATGATAGCGACCAAGTGAATCCAGGTGAAAGCTATGATCTCTTATTGATGTCACCTGTTAAATCCATTCCCATTAGTGTAGATGAAGGGGAGGACACAGGTTAAAGAAGGATTTTTATAAGCCCCGAGACATGGATTGTATATGTGTGCCATTCAGAGGGTTAATGGGCAGGACAAAAGATGGTGCCGATAGAGATGGTCGCCTCGCTTCGAGTCAAAAACTGTAATATCCTGTGTGTCACGGAATCGTGGTTGAATGACGACATGGATATTCAGCTAGCGGGATATACGCTGCACCAGCAGGATAGAACAGCACACCCCGGTAAGACGAGGGGGGGGGGGTCTGTGCATATTTGTAAACAACAGCTGGTGCACGAACTCTAAGGAAGTCTCTAGATTTTGCTCGCCTGAAGTAGAGTATATTGTGATAAATTGCAGGCCACACTACTTGCCTAGAGAGTTCTCAGCTATACTTTTCGTGGCTGTTTATTTACCACCACAAACATATTCTGGCACTAAGACCACACTCAGTCAACTGTATAAGTAAATAAGCAAACAGGAAATCACTCACCCAGAGGCAGCGCTCCTAGTGGCTGGAGACTTTAATGTAGGGAAACTGAAATCAGTTCTACAAAATCTCTATCAACATGTTAAATGTGCAACCAGAGGGAAAAAAATTCTAGATCACCTGTACTCCACACACAGAGACGCGTACAAATCTCTCCCTCACCCTCCATTTGGTAAATCTGACCACAACTCTTTCCTCCTGAATCCTGCTTACAAGCAAAAATTAAAGCAGGAAGCACCAGTGACTTGGTCTATAAAAAAGTGGTCAGATGAAACAGATGCTAAACTACAGGACTGTTTTGCTATCACAGACTGGAACATGTTCCGGGATTCTTCCGATGACATTGAGGAGTACACCACATCAGTCACTGGATTTATCAATAAGTGCATTGAGGACGTCGTCCCCACAGTGCCTGTACGTACATACCCCAACCAGAAGCCACGGATTACAGGCAACAGTCGCACTGAGCTAAAGGGTAGAGCTACCGTTTTCAAGGTGTGGGACTCTAACCCGGAAGCTTACAAGAAATCCCGCTATGCCCTGCGACAAACCATCAAACTGGCAATGCGTCAATACAGGGCTAAGATTGAATCCTACTACACCGGCTCCAATGCTCGTCAGATGTGGCAGGGCTTGCAAACTATTACAGACTACAAAAAGGTAAGCACAGCCGTGAGCTGCCCAGTGACACAAGCCTACCAGATGAGCTAAATCACTTCTGCGCGCTTCGAGGCAAGCAACACTGAGGCATGCATGAGAGCATCAGCTGTTCTGGACGACTGTGTGATCACGCTCTCCGTAGCCGACGTGAGTAAGACCTTTAAACAGGTCAACATACACAAGGCTGCGGGGCCAGACAGATTGCCAGGACGTGTGCTCTGGGCATGTGCTGACCAACTGGCAGGTGCCTTCACTGACATTTTCAACATGTCCCTGATTGAGTCTGTAATACCAACATATTTCAAGCCGACCACCATAGACCCTGTGCCCAAGAACACAAGGGCAACCTGCCTAAATGACTACAGACCAGTAGCACTCAACTCCGTAACCATGACGTGCTTTGAAAGGCTGGTAATGGCTCAACACCATTAGCCCAGAAACCCTTTACCCACTCCAATTTGCATACCGCCCAAACAGATCATGCAATCTCTATTGCACTCCACACTGCCCTTTCCCACCTTGACAAAAGGAACACCTATGTGAGAATATTCATTGACTACAGCTCAGCGTTCAACACCATAGTAACCTCAAAGCTCATCACTAAGCTAAGGAACCTGGGACTAAACACCTCCCAAGCTATAGGGTGAAAAATACAGTAGTGTCGGCGCAGGTACACATTTATTTTACAAATTTACTTTGAGTCAAAGTATCAATATAATATCATCCAAAACAATATTGTGATATGGGGTTCCTTGAGTGGTACAGCGGTCTAAGGCGCTGCATCGCAGTGCTAGAGGCATCACTACAGATGGTTCAATCCCAGGGTGTATCACAACCGGTCATGATCAGGAGTCCCATAGGGAGGCGCACAATTGGCCCAGCGCAGTCAATCATTGTAAATACGATTTCTTTCCTAAACTGACTTCCCTCGATAAATAAATACATTTATGTAACTATCGTTCCCCCATCACTGACAGACCAGATGAATAGACCAGCTGAGGACACCTGCACCAACAGCCAGAGAAGAGGCACATCAGTACTACAGCCCTAAAGAACATGCTCGAGTCACAGCAGTTTGTGATTTGAATTAGATAACTGTAAGTGTTACAGTTATCTAATTCAAATCACTGACTGAACATAAATCATGAGGAATAGGCCCATCTAGAATCTTCTCTGGACAGATTGCAACACTACCCACATCACAGTGTTAATCATCATCACACAAGCCCAAGTCCTGTCACATCCACCTTTAAGAGCGTAGGTCAGACAGGAAGACACCGTAGCTGTAGACCAAAACTGCACTGCTAAACCTTCACAGTGGATGATGGGGAAAAGGCATCTGTGTTGGACACACCTTACTGACTGAACCTATGCTTGTTTAAAAAAAATATTGACACCCTTTATTAGCACAGTCCTTTACTTCCTTTAGGGAGAATCACTGAAGTATTTAAACGCTGCTCTGGTTGATGGGGAAGTTTGACTGTATAACATCAGGCCCTTAACATCTCTTGAGGTTTCCAGTTCTGTTACCTGTCCATTCTGGGATGAGGATACCGGATTATCTACCTAAGTAGAGGTGTTACGTGGGCTGGCCTGAGGTCCTGCAACTAGTGCCACTGAACCCGGCATACCAGAGTGGGCACGGGTTCCAATCCAACCCAACGGCATACCAGAGTGGGCACGGGTTCCAATCCAACCCAACGGCATACCAGAGTGGGCACGGGTTCCAATCCAACGGCATACCAGAGTGGGCACGGGTTCCAATCCAACGGCATACCAGAGTGGGCACGGGTTCCAATCCAACGGCATACCAGAGTGGGCACGGGTTCCAATCCAACGGCATACCAGAGTGGGCACGGGTTCCAATCCAACGGCATACCAGAGTGGGCACGGGTTCCAATCCAACGGCATACCAGAGTGGGCACGGGTTCCAATCCAGCCCAACGGCATACCAGAGTGGGCACGGGTTCCAATCCAGCCCAACGGCATACCAGAGTGGGCACGGGTTCCAATCCAACCCAACGGCATACCAGAGTGGGCACGGGTTCCAATCCAACCCAACGGCATACCAGAGTGGGCACGGGTTCCAATCCAACCCAACTGCATACCAGAGTGGGCACGGGTTCCAATCCAACGGCATACCAGAGTGGGCACGGGATCCAATCCAACCCAACTTACCGGCATACCAGAGTGGGCACGGGTTCCAATCCAACCCAACGGCATACCAGAGTGGGCACGGGTTCCAATCCAACCCAACTCACCGGCATACCAGAGTGGGCACGGGTTCCAACCCAACTCACCGGCATACCAGAGTGGGCACGGGTTCCAATCCAACTCACCGGCACACCAGAGTGGGCACGGGTTCCAATCCAACTCACCGGCACACCAGAGTGGGCACGGGTTCCAATCCAACTCACCGGCACACCAGAGTGGGCACGGGTTCCAATCCAACTCACCGGCATACCAGAGTGGGCACGGGTTCCAATCCGACTCACCGGCATACCAGAGTGGGCACGGGTTCCAATCCGACTCACCGGCATACCAGAGTGGGCACGGGTTCCAATCCGACGCACCGGCATACCAGAGTGGGCACGGGTTCCAATCCGACGCACCGGCATACCAGAGTGGGCACGGGTTCCAATCCGACGCACCGGCATACCAGAGTGGGCACGGGTTCCAATCCGACGCACCGGCATACCAGAGTGGGCACGGGTTCCAATCCGACGCACCGGCATACCAGAGTGGGCACGGGTTCCAATCCGACGCACCGGCATACCAGAGTGGGCACGGGTACCAATCCGACGCACCGGCATACCAGAGTGGGCACGGGTTCCAATCCGACGCACCGACTACCAGAGTGGGCACGGGTTCCAATCCGACGCACCGACTACCAGAGTGGGCACGGGTTCCAATCCGACGCACCGACTACCAGAGTGGGCACGGGTTCCAATCCAACGCACCGACTACCAGAGTGGGCACGGGTTCCAATCCAACGCACCGACTACCAGAGTGGGCACGGGTTCCAATCCAACGCACCGACTACCAGAGTGGGCACGGGTTCCAATCCAACGCACCGACTACCAGAGTGGGCACGGGTTCCAATCCAACGCACCGACTACCAGAGTGGGCACGAGTTCCAATCCAACGCACCGACTACCAGAGTGGGCACGGGTTCCAATCCAACTCACTGACCCGGTGATCCTATCTGTTCAATAAAACAATATGAAAGCAGTAAAAAAGCAGTATTGTAGAGGTGGGGTGATGAGTTTACCGGTGTGTATGTATATTTAGGTGGTGTATAACAGGTAGAGGTGGGGTGATGAGTTTACCTGTGTGTAGAGATATGGTGTACAACAGTATAGGTGGGACGATGAGTTTACCTGTACCTGTTTGCGCTCCCTTTTGGGCTGGATCTGTTGCTGTGGAGGTAGTTGCTGCTGCTGGGGGGGAGGGTTCATGATACCCGGAGCAGCCGGCAAGGAGGGCGTGTACTGCTGTTGGGCCGGGTAGTATGCCCCTGCTGTGGAAAAAGAGAGAAGTCCCAAACATTTAAATTAGCATACAATTATACTGAATATAAAAATGCAACATGCAACAATTTCAAAGATATCGCTGAGATACGGTTCCTATAAGGAAATCAGTCAGTTCAAATAATTTCATTCGGCCCTAAAATATTGGGAGCCAGGCCCAGCCAATCAGAGTGACCTTTTCCACACAATAGGGCTTTATTACAGAGACATATTGGCATTTACGCATGTCCCCGTCACCAGTAAAATAATTTTTCACTTACATGCTGTGCTGTTTTGTTAATTTGTTCAGTCGTTTCATTCTCAACCAGGATTTCATCATACATGTCAAGTAGTGAAGTTTCAGCTCTGTCTGTGGCCTCTTCTTCGGTGCGCACTGTCCTTCTCCCATCCGATCCAGCAGTCTCTCACATTTCACGTAAACCATGTTTCTTGTCTGCATCGAAGTAGCTGTCCTTGTACCAAGCATCGAGTATGGTGGCGACACAGTAAAGAGGCTCAGAGAGAATGCCACCGAATCGCTTGTTCACAGCCTCTAGTAGAGTACTTTTGCAAGTTAACCCCACGGTCTGTGCTGGCAGTTTTTTGAACAGGCGTTTCAATGCCATGACAGAGGGTATCACGTCTGCTGCAGATGCAGTTGATGAGCTTATTTCTCGAGTCAGTTGTTTGAATGGAGCTAGGAGTGTGTTCATGTTTCCAAGTTTCAAACATGTTCTCAAATGCCATTGCAATGGCAGCGGTATGAGAACCAGCAGTCTTGAGTATGCAATATGGTTTTCCTCAGTACGAAATCCTTGTCGACCCACTGTGCTGTCAGACAGCATGCTTATGGGGCTGATATCGCTGGTCCAAATGTCAGTTGTGAAGCTAATAGCAGTGACGCCCATGGATGTGCGTTTCAACAATACTGTGTAAGTCCGGAAGGGCTAGATCTGAAAAATAGCGCCTACTTGGTAGTGTGTACCGGGGCTCAAGGTGCTCGACCAGATGGTGAAAGCCATCACCAACAACAGAACGGTTGATTGTCAGGTCGCAGTTGTAAATGAGAACTTGTTCAACTAGCCTACCTGGTTAAATAAAATTTTAAAAAATTGTCAAGGGCAATAAATTCCAGTATCTTGGCGTTAATGGATTTCGCCTTCAAGTTGTCTTGCTGAAATGTTCTTACTTTCAAATGACTGTTCGACTTGAACTTGTTTAGTTATTTGAAGTGTGCGCTTCGTTTTTTCTGCTATTATTCTAAGTAGTCGCTGAACGTCTGGGGGTGATGCACTTTCAAATGAGCAATTAGGTTTGTGGTATTGAAGGATTTCACTTTCTCCCCTCAGGAAATAATAGCAGCACAATTGTTGCATATGGCCTTTTTATCTTCCTTTGCAACTTCAAAATAGATCCACACAGCAGACATTGTGGGCTAGGTTAGGAATGCTGTATTGCACGTGTAGCGATGTATTTTTCGCGGCGTCATCAAGTCATCTACCTACATTATATAGGTATGCACGTCAGCTTCGACATCGGATTTGCACATCAGCGCTAAACTAGACGTCGGGCCGATGCCGGCATTTTAAGCTAATATCGTCCGGTTCTGATTAGCTTACTGATATATCGTGCATCCCTAGTTCTCGCTTCTCAAATTACGGTCAGATGTATATGTCAGAACGTGGATCGCCATTTCTTCTCCTTTTCTACTCTTGTTCTCCTTGCTAGATATTACACACATGTATGGCTTGGCAGTAAATTTCATCGCCATTGAGCCATCTCTCATATTAGCAGTAAACAGCAACAAGTGATGTGAGCGAAGGCGAGCGATATTAAAAGGGAGCGTTGCTACAGCCTCGCTCCATCCAATTGTAGCAGTAGGATTCAGTTACAACATGCCCATTTCTTGAAATTAATTTGCCAATTAAGTTATTTCAAATTTCATCCTGGCAGTGGAGTAGTTTAGAGTGGTGTCCTGACAGCTGAATTTTTTTTAAGAATCTCCCGAACACGGAAAATGACTAGCGCATCAAAAAACAAAATCATAGACTTTGTCATTACTGGCCTACACACACGCACGCACCACACACACACAACTCCCCATAATGTGGAATTATGCTTTAAATTCTTTTCTTTTGAGAAATTAATAAAATATGAAAAGCTGAAAAGTCTTTAGTCAATAGGTATTCAACCCCTTTTGGCAAGCCTAAATAAACATTTGCTTAACAAGTCACATAATAAGTTGCATGGACTATGGGTCGAATATTTTACCGGTATTTTACAAAATGTTGCATCCTGAGAATAAATCCCCTTTCACCCGGGTAGAAACTCAAACCTGATGTTATCTGAGCCTGATGAGCAATATATTAAAATACATTTCATGAGCCCTACATTAAAGACATTTAATGAGACAAAGCCCAAATGATTGTGCAGTTATCCAATACATGACATAGGCACATAAACGTAGCTCGCTATATGCTCTCTTGGGTAAATAAATGAAACTAACCAGTAGGCTAATCTTTGAATGTGTAAACTGTATTACTGTACTATATGGACTGGAAAGACGCATCATTAAACCATGATTAAGCAAAACAGAACATGTGATTATGGTGCTACACATACAGCCTACAAAGATACTAGTATAGGCTAGAGAATTTGATTTTAAAATATAATAGGGCCTATGACACACATATACATATACACACACACACACACACCTTTCATAATATTTACACCACCTCTTTCTATTGTTGCTCTTGGTGTTAGGGGGCAGTATTTTCATTTTTGGGGAAAAAACGTTCCCGTTTTAAATGGGATATTTTGTCAGGAAAAGATGCTAGAATATGCATATAAATTGACAGCTTTGGATAGAAAACACTAATGTTTCCAAAACTGTAAAGATATTGTCTGTGAGTATAACAGAACTGATGTTGCAGGCGAAAGCCTGAGAAAAATCCAATCCGGAAGTGCCCCAGGTTTTGAAAGCGCTGCGTTCCAATGACTCCCTATATGGCTGTGAATGTACCATCAACGAGCTTACGCTTTCTACGTATTCCCCAAGGTGTCTACAGCATTGTGACGTAGTCTTACGCATTTCTGTTGAAGAATAGCCATATGGGGGCATATTGCGTAAGTGGTCACATGGTGGCTCAGAGAGAGATTCTCGCGTAAAGTGCAGAGGTAGCCATTACTCCAATCGGTCCTAGAGAAAAAGGAATTGTCCCGACGGATATATTATAGAATAGATATTAGAAAAACACCTTTAGGATGGATTCTAAACATCATTTGCCATGTTTCTGTCGATATTATGGAGCCAATTTGGAATATTTTTTTGTGGTGATCGCAATTTCCGGGCGATTTCTCAGCCAAACGTGAAGAACAAACGGAGCTATTTCGCCTACAAAAAGAATCTTTTGGGAAAAAATGAACTTTGGCTGTCTACCTGGGAGTCTCGTGAGTGAAAACATCCGAAGTTCAGAGGTAAACGATTTCACTTGATTTCTTTTCTGATTTCCGTGACAAGTTTGCCTGCTGCTAGCAAGGCATAATGCTATGCTAGGCTATGATAAACTTACAGAAATGCTTGTCTAGCGTTGGCTGTAAAGCATATTTTGAAAATCTGAGATGACAGGGTGATTAACAAAAGGCTAAGCTGTGTTCCAATATATTTCACTTGTGATTTTAATGAATAGGAATATTTTCTAGGAAGATGTATGTCCGTTGCGTTATGCTAATTAGTGTCAGATGATGACAACGGTCCCGTTCACGGGCTGGGCGTCACTACAGGTTAATTCCTTCCAACAGTTAAATGAAATAAGTTGTCCTCATCTTAATCATTCTATTGTCATCATTGAATAATATAGCACTAGAATTAGATGCATAAGGCTTTCACTTCTCTTCACGAAGATTGAATGGTTATGGTCTGAATAAATAAATGCTATAGCCGACCACCATCATGCGTTTGATCTTCTCTCCAACCATGAGTTCTATTGGCGGCAGTATTTAACATTCAGGGAAATTATCTTGCATCCCTCCTGGAATACTCTTTCCATAACAAATGCAAAAACAATTATATCCAGCAAGCTATTATGGTCTAGCTTTTCCTGCAAAGGACTCCAAGAGCTAAGGAGAGGCCAGAGGAGCTTGTGTATTGCACAAAAGACAGAGGCTATAAGTATAATTTGCTAAAAATCTACACAATACCTCATAATAACAAAATATAGGGTTTAGAAATGTATTTTTTTTAAAAACAGAAATAACATTTACATAAGTATTCCGACACTTTACTCAGCACTTTCTTGAAATCACCTTTGGCAGTGATTGCAGCCTCAATTCTTGTTGGGTACAACGCTTCAAATTTGGCAAACGTGTTTGGAGCGTTTCTCCCATTCTTCTCTGCAGATCCTCTCAAGCTCTGTCAGGTTAGATGAGGATAGTCGCTGCACAGCCATTTTCAGGTTCCTCCAGGAATGTTCAATCGGATTCAAGTACGGGCCGCCGGCTTGGCCACTCTAGGACATTGAGACTTGTCCCGAAGCAACAACTGCATTGTCTGGGCTTTGCGCTTGAGGTCGTTGTCCTGTTGGAAGGTGAACCTCCACCCCAGTCTGAGGTCCTGAGCACTATGGAGCAGGTGATCACCAATGATCTCTGTACTTTGCTCCGTTCGTCTTTCCCTCGATCCTTACTAGACTCCCAGACCCTGCAGCTGAAAAACATCCCCACAGCATGCTGCTGCCACCACCACGCTTCACCAAAGGGATGGTGCCAGATTTCCTTATTTCCTTTCCTCCTTCCGCCATGCAGGCCAAAGAATTCAATGTAAGTTTCATCAGACCAGAGAATCTTGTCTCTCATGGTCTGAGAGTCCTTAAGGTGCCTTTTGGCAAACTCCAAGCAGGCTGTCATGTGCCTTTTACAAAGGAGTGGTTTCTATCTGGCCACGCTACCATACAGGCCTGATTGGTGGACGCTGCAGAGATGGAGGAACCTTCCAGAAGGACAACCATCTCCACAGAGGAACTCTGGAGCTCTGTCAGTGACCATCAGGTTCTTGGTCACCTCCCTGACCAAGGCCCGTCTAACCCGATTGCTCAGTATTGCCTGGCGATCAGCTCTAGAAAGAGTATTGGTGGTTCCAAACGTCTTCCATTTAATAATGATGGAGGCCACTGTGTTCTTGAGGACCTTCAATGCTTTAGAAGTTATTTGGCACCCTTCCCCAGATCTGTGCCTTAACACAATGCTGTCTCGGAGCGCTACGGACAATTCCTTCAAACTCATGACTTGGTTGTTAATCTGACATGCACTGTCAACTGTAGGACCTTATATAGAGAGGTGTGCGCCTTTCCAAATCATGTCCAATCAAATGAATTTACCACAGGTGGACTGCAATCATGTTGTAGAAACATCAAGGATGATCAAAGGAAACAGGCTGCACCTGAGCGCAATTGAGTCTCACAATTCTGAGGTAATGTTGTAGATTGAGGAAAAAATCTAATTTAATCAATTTGAGAGAATAAGGCTGTGTAACAAAATGTGGAATACTTTGACTGCAGTGTGTGTGTGTAAAAAAAAAAACTAGTTTTTCAGCCACTCCACACATTTTTTATTAACAAACTATAGTTTTGGCAAGTTGGTTAGGACACCTACAGTTGTGGCCAAAGGTTTTGAGAATGACACATTATTTTTCAGTCTGCTGCCTCAGTTTGTATGATGGCAATTTGCATATACTCCAGAATGTTATGAAGAGTGATCAGATTAATTGCAATGTCCCTCTTTGCCATGCAAATGAACTCGAATCCCTCAAAAAACATTAGCTAGCACTGCATTTCAGCACTGTCACAAAAGGACCAGCTGACATCATGTCAGTGATTCTCTCATTAACACAGGTGTGAGTGTTGACGAGGACAAGGCTGGAGATCCCTCTGTCATGCTGATTGAGTTTGAATAACAGACTGGAAGCTTCAAAAGGAGGGTGGTGCTTGGAATAATTATTCTTCCTGTCAACCATGGTTACCTGGAAGGAAACGCGTGTCGTCATCATCGCTTTGCACAAAATGGGCTTCACAGGCAAGGATATTGTTGCCAGTAAGATTGCACCTAAATGAACCATTTATCAGATCATCAGGAACTTCAAGGAGAGCGGTTCAATTGTTGTGAAGAAGGCTTCAGGGCGCCCAAGAAAGTCCAGCAAGCGCCAGGACTGTCTCCTAAAGTTGATTCAGCTGCGGGATCGGGGCATCACCAGTACAGAGCTTGCTCAGGAATGGCAGCAGGCAGGTGAGTGCATCTGCACGCACAGTGAGGCGAAGACTTTGAGGATGGCCTGGTGTCAAGGGCAGCAAAGACACTTCTCTCCAGGAAAAACATCAGGGACAGACTGATATTATGCAAAAGGTACAGGGATTGGGCTACTGAGGACTGGGGTAAAGTCATTTTCTCTGATGAATCCCCTTTCCGATTGTTTGGGGCATCCTGAAAAAAGCTTGACTGGAGAAGACAAGGTGAGCGCTACCATCAGTCCTGTGTCATGCCAACAGTAAAGCAGCCTGAGACAATTCATGTGTGGGGTTGCTTCTCAGCCAAGGGAGTGGGCTCACTCACAATTTTGCCTAAGAACACAGCCATGAATAAAGAATGGTACCAACACATCCTCCGAGAGCAACTTCTCCCAACCATCCAGGAACAGTTTGGTGACGAACAATGCCTTTTCCAGCATGATGGAGCACCTTGCCATAAGGCAAAAGTGATAACTAAGTGGCTCGGGGAACAAAACATCTATATTTTGGGTCCATGGCCAGGAAACTCCCCAGACCTTAATCCCATTGAGAACTTGTGGTCAATCCTCAAGAGGTGGGTGGACAAACAAAACCCCCACAAATTCTGACAAACTCCAAGCATTGATTATGCAAGAATGGGCTGCCATCAATGTGGCAAAGAAGTTTTTCAAATTTATTTTACCTTTATTTAACTAGGCAAGTCAGTTAAGAACAAATTCTTATTTTCAATGACGGTCTAGGAACAGTGGGTTAACTGCCTGTTCAGGGGCAGAACGACAGGTGTACCTTATCAGCTCGGGGGTTTGAACTTGCAACCTTCCGATTACTAGTCCAACGCGCTAACCACTAGGCTACCCTGCCACCCCTAGTTACTTGACAGCATGCCAGGGCGGATTGCAGAGGTCTTGAAAAAGAAGGGTCAGCGCTGCAAATATTGACTCTTTGCATCAACTTCATGTAATTGTCAAAGAGAGCCTTTGACACTTATGAAATGCTTGTAATTATACTTCAGTATTTCATCTGACAAAAATATCTAAAGAAACTGAAGCAGTAAACTTTGTGAAAATAAATATTTGTCATTCATAATGTTTGGCCACTACTGTACGTTTTGCATGATAAGTCATTTTTCCAACAATTGTTTACAGACAGATCATTTCACTGTATCACAATTCCAGTGGGTCAGACGTTTACATAAAATAAGTTGGCTGTGTCTTTAAACAGCTTGGAAAATTCCAGAAAACAATGTCATGGCTTTAGAAGCTTCTGATAGGCTAATTGACATCATTTGAGTCAATTGGAGGTGTACCTGTGGATGTATTTCAAGTCCTACATTCAAACTCAGTGCCTCTTTGCTCGACATCATGGGAAAATCAAAAGAAATTAGCCAAGACCTCAGAAACAAAATTGCAGACTTACAAAAGTCTGGGATCATCCTTGGGATCAATTTCCAAACACATGAAGGTACCACGTTCATCTGTACAAACAATAGTACGCAAGTATAAACACCATGGGACCACGCAGCCATCATACCGCTCAGGAAGGAGACGCGTTCCGTCTCCTAGAGATGAACTTACTTTGATGCGAAAAGTGCAAATCAACCCCAGAACAACCGCAAAGGACCTTGTGAAGATGCTGGAGGAAACAGGTACAAAAGTATCTATATCCACAGTAAAATGAGTCCTATATCAACACAACCTGGAAGGCCACTCAGCAAGGCAGGAGCCACTGCTCCAAAACCGCCATAAAAAAGTCAGACTACGATTTGCAACTGTACATGGGGACAAAGATCGTACTTTTTGGAGAAATGTCCTCTGGTCTGATGAAACAAAAATAGAACTGTTTGGCCATATAGACCATCATTATGTTTGGAGGAAAAAGGGGGAAGCTTGCAAGCCGAAGAACAACATCCCAACCGTGAAGCACGGGATGGCAGAATCATGTTGTGGGGGTGCTTTGCTGAAGGAGGGTCTGGTGCAATTCACAAAATAGATGGCATCATGAGGGAGGAAAATTACGTGGATATATTGAAGTAACATCTCAAAACATCAGTCAGGAAGTTAAAACTTTTTCGCAAATGGATCTTCCAAATGGACAATGACCCCGAGCATATTTCCAAAGTTGTGGCAAAGGACGACAAAGTCAAGGTATTGGGGTGGCCATCACAAAGCCCTGACTTCAATCCTATAGAACATTTGTGGGCAGAACCGAATTACCATGTGTGAGCAAGGAGGCCTACAAACCTGACTCAGTTACACCAGCTCTGTCAGGAGGAATGGGCCAAAATTCACCCAACTTATTGTGGGAAGCTTGTGGAAGGCTACCCAAAACGTTTGACCCAAGCTAAACAATTTAAAGGCAATGCGACCAAATACTAGTTGAGTGTATGTAAACTTCTGACCCATTGGGAATGTGATGAAAGAAATAAAAGCTGAAATAAATCACTCTATTATTCTGACATTTCACATTCTTAAAATAAAGTGGTGATCCTAACTAGAGGTCGACCGATTATGATTTAACGCCGATACCGATTATTGGAGGACCCCAAAAAAAAAGCAGATTCCAATTACTTGCCCAATTTTTTAAAACATTTGTAATAATGACAATTAAAATAAGTGTTCATTCAGTATTGTAACTTCATATAATACATCAATAAAATCAATTTAGCCTCAAATAATGAAACATGTTCAATTTGGTTTAAATAATGCAAAAACAAAGTGTTGGAGAAGAAAGTAAAAGTGCAATATGTGTCATGTAAGAAAGCTAACGTTTAAGTTCCTTGCTCAGAACATGAGAACACATGAAAGCTGGTGGTTCCTTTTAACATGAGTCTTGTCGTTATTAACATGAGGTTGTCGTTATTATAGGAATTATAGGACTATTTCTCTCTATACCATTTGTATTTCATTAACCTTTGACTATCGGATGTTCTTATAGGCACTTTAGTATTGCCAGTGTAACAGTATAGCTTCCGTCCCGCTCCTACCTGGTCTCGAACCAGGAACACAACGACAACAGCCACCCTCGAAACAGCCGTTACCCATGCAGAGCAAGGGGAATAACCACTCCAAGTCTCAGAGCGAGTGACGTTTGAAACGCTATTAGCGCACACCCCACTAACTAGCTAGCCATTTCACATCGGTTACACGAGCCTGAATTTCGGGAGTTGATAGGCTTGAAGTCATAAACAGCGCAATGCTTGACGCACAACGAAGAGCTGCTGGCAAAACACATGAAAGTGCCGTTTGAATGAATGCTTACGAGCCTGCTGCTGCATACCACCGCTCAGTCAGACTGCTCTATCAAATTACAGACTTAGTTATAACATAATAACACACAGAAATATGAGCCGTAGGTCATTAATAAGGTCAAATCCGGAAACTATCATCTCGAAAACAAGACGTTTATTCTTTCAGTGAAATACGGAAACGTTGCATATTTTATCTAAGGGGTGGCATCCATTAGTCTAAATATTCCTGTTACATTGCACAACTTTCAATGTTGTCATAATTATGTAAAAGTCTGGCAACTTAGGCGGCCCAAACTGTTGCATATACACGGACTCCGTGCAATGAACGCAAGAGAAGTGACACAATTTCACCTGGTTAATATTGCCTGTTAACCTGGATTTCTTTTAGCTAAATATACAGGTTTAAAAATATATACTTCTGTGTATTGATTTTAAGAAAGGCATTGATGTTCATGGTTAGGTACACATTGGAGCAACGATACACACCGCATCAATTATATGCAACGCAGGACACGCTAGATAAACTAGTAATATCAACCATGTGTAGTTAACATGTGATTATGATTGATTTTTTTTTATAAGATAAGTTTAATGCTAGCTAGCAACTTACCCTGGCTTACTGCATTCGCGTAACAGGCTGTCTCCTCGTGGAGGGCAATGAGAGGCAGGTGGTTAAAGCGTTGCACTAGTTGCAAGATTGAATCCGCCGAGCTGACAAGGTGAAAATCTCTCATTCTGCCCCTGAACAAGGCAGTTCCTAGGCCATCATTGAAAATAAGGATGTATTCTTAACTGACTTGCCTAGTTAAATAAAGATTAAATAAAAAAGGTGTATAAATATATATATATATATTTTTTAAAGTCGGCCAAATCGGTGTCCAAAAATACCAATTTCCGATTGTTATGAAAACGTGAAATTGGCCTTTCCGATTAAATCGGTCGACCTCTAATCCTAACTGACATAAGACAGGGAATTTTTACTGGAAGTAAATGTCAGAAGTTTAAATGTATTTGGTTAAGGTGTATGTAAGATTCCAACTCCACCTGTATACACACACACACACACACACACACACGCTTCAATATGGCCACCATCGTTACTGTACCCAAGAAGGCAAAGGTAACTTAACTAAATTACTATCACACCATAGCACTCAGTTCTGTCATTATGAAGTGCTTTGAGAGGCTAGTCAAGGATCATATCACCTCCACCTTACCAGCCACCCTAGACCCACTTTAATTTGCTTACTGCACCAATAGGTCCACAGGTGATTAAATCGCCATCACACTGCCCTATCCCATATGGAAAATAGGAATACCTATGCAAGAATGCTGTTCATTGACTAGAGCTCAGCATAAAAATAAAAAAAAGTAAAACTAAGAACTGATTTTGCCCTGGGTTCACTCCAGACTTGACTGCGCTTGACCAGCACAAAAACATGCTGTGGCGTACTGCATTAGCATCGAATAGCCCCCGTGATATGCAACTTTTCAGGGAAGTTAGGAACCCATATACACAGGCAGTTTGAAAAAGCAAGCCTTTGCATTCCTAACATAAACTTACATCCTGTAGAAGCAACTCCAAAAAGTTCTGGGACACTAGAGTCCAAGGAGAATAAGAGCACCCCCTCCCAGCTGCCCACGGCACTGAGGCTAGGAAAGACTCTGAAAGAGCTGCAAAATCTGGACCCCTACAAATCAGCTGGGCTAGACAATCTGGACCCTCTGTTCCTAAAATTATCCTTCGCAATTGTTGCAAACCCTATTACTAGCCTGTTCAACCTCTTTCGTATTGTCCGAGATCCCCCCCAAAATTTGGAAAGCTGCCGCGGTCATCCCCCTCTTCAAAGGGGGAGACACTCTAGACCCAAACTGCTACAGACCTATATCTATCCTACCCTGCCTTTCTAAAGTCTTCAATAGCCAAGTTAAACAGATCACCGACCATTTCGAATCCCACCATACCTTCTCCGCTATGCAATCTGGTTTCCGAGTGGGTCATGGGTGCACCTCAACCACGCTCAAGGTCCTAAACAATATCATAACCGCCAATGATAAATGACAATACTGTGCAGCCGTCATCAACGACCTGGCTAAGGCGTTCGATTGTCAATCACCGCATTCTTATCGGCAGACTCAACAGCCTTGGATTCTCAAATGACTGCCTCGCCTGGTTCACCAACTACTTCTCTGAGAGTTCAGTGTGTCAAATCGGAGGGCCTGTTGTCCGGACCTCTGGCAGTCTCTGTGGGTGGTGCCACAGGGTTCAATTCTCGGGCCGACTCTTTTCACGGTATACATCATTGATGTCGCTCTTGCTGCGGGTGATTCTCTAATCCACTTCTACACAGACGACAACATTCTGTATACATCTGGCCCTTCTTTGGACACTGTGTTAATGAACCTCCAGACGAGTTTCAATGCCATACAACTCTCCTTCCGTGGCCTTCAACTGCTCTTAAATGCAAGTAAAACTAAATGCATGCTCTTCAACATATCGCTGCCCGCACCTGCCCGCCCGTCTAGCATCACTACGCTGGACAGTTCTGACTTAGGTATTTGTAGTTGTTCATTCCTAGGTGTCTGGTTAGACTGTAAACTCTCCTTCCAAACTCATATTAAGCATCTCCAATCCAAAATGAAATCTAGAATCGGCTTCCTATTTCACAACAAAGCCTCCTTCACTCATGCTGCCAAACACACCCTCGTAAAACTGACCATCCTACTGATCCTTGACTTCGGCAATGTCATTTACAAAATAGCCGTCAACACTCTACTCCGCAAATTGGATGTAGTCTATCACAGTGCCATCCGTTTTGTCGCCAAAGCCCCATACACTTACCCACCATTGCGTCCTGTATGCTCTTGTTGGCTGGTCCTCGCTTCATATTCGTCACCAAACCCACCGGCTCCAGGTCATCTACAAGTCTTTGCTAGGTAAAGCCCAGTCTTATCTCAGCTCACTGGTCACCATAGCGGCACTCACGCGTAGCACGTGCTCCAGCAGGTATATTTCACTGGTCACCCCCAAAGCCAATTCTTCCTTTAGCAGCCTTTCCTTCCAGTTCTCTGCTGCCAATGACTGGAACGCATTGCAATGTCTTTTTATTAATCACTGAAGCCGTATATCTCCCTCACTAACCTAAGCATCAGCTGTCAGAGTAGCTTACCGACCATTGCACCAGTTCACACCCCATCTGTAAATAGCCCACCCAACTACCTCATCCCCATTTTGTTATTCATTTTTTTGCTCCTTTGCACCCCATTATCTCTACTTGCACATTCATCTTCTGCACATTTATCACTCGTGTTTAATTGCTACTTTGTAATTATTTCACCACTATGGCCTACTTATTGCCTTACCTGCCTAATCTTACTATATTTGCACACACTGTATATAGATTTTTCTATTGTATGTTTGTTTCTCCCATGTGTAACACTGTTGTTTTTGTCGCACTGCTTTGCTTCATCTTGGCCAGGTCACAGTTGTAAATGAGAACTTGTTCTCAACAGGTCTACCTGGTTGAATAAAAGGTGAAAGAAAAAAAAGAAAATCAGCATTTGTGGGTTCGATTACAGGCTCAAAATGGCCAGAAACAATGACCTTTCTTGATAAACTCATCAGTCTTTTCTTGGTCTGAGAAATGAAGGCTATTCCATGAGAGAAATTGCCAAGAAACTGAAGATCTCGTACAACGCTGTGTACTACTCCCTTCACAGAACAGCGCAAACTGGCTCGAACCAGAATAGAAAAGAAAGAGTATAAAAGATTAAGCTGGGCAAACGAACAGACTAGGCAGAGTTCCTCTGTCCAGTGAAGGCCAGCATCCCGGAGTCGCCTTTTCACTGTTACTAACCTAATGGACAGAGTGGAAAGGAGGATGCCAGTACAGAATATAAATATTCCCAAACATGCATCCTGTTTGCAACAAGGCACTAAAGTAATATTGCAAGAAATGTGGCAAAGATATTCACTTTTTGTTCTGAACAGTGTTATGTTTGGGGCAAATCCAATATAACACATTAGCGAGTACCACTCTATATTTTCAAGCATTGTGGTGGCTGCATCATGTTAAGGGTATTCTTGTAATTGTTAAGGACTGGAGTTTTTCGGGATAAAAAAACTGAATGGACCTAAGCATAGCAAAATCCTAGAGGAACACCTTGTTCAGTCTGCTTTCCACCAGACACTTGGAGATAAATTCACCTTTCAGCAGGACAACCTGAAACATAAGGCCAAATCTACACTGGAGTTGCTTACCAAGAAGGCAGTGGCCAGAGTAGCTGAGTTACAGTTTTGATTTCAATCTATGGTAAGACCTGAAAATTGTTGTCTAGCAATGATCAACAATCAATTTGACAGAGCTTGAAGAATTTTGAGAAGAATAAATGGGCAAATGTTGCACAATCCAGGTGTGCAAAGCTCTTAGAGACTTACAGCTGTAATTGCTGCCAAAGGAGCTTCTATAAAGTACTGACTCAAGGGTGTGAATACTTATGTAAATAAGAACATTTCTATATTTTATTGTCAATAAATGTGCCCAAATTCCTAAAAACATGTTTTCACTTTGTCATTGTGTGTAGATGGGTGAGAAATCTATTTTGAAATCAACACAAAAGTCAATGAGTATGAATAATTTTTGAAGGCACTGTAAGTCCCAAATGGAAGGCAAACAGAATGTAATGTAATTTGTAGCACCATTGACACCACTGTTCAAGCTCAGTAACTAAATGCATGCACACACTCCTATTGAATATGCATTCACCTGTATTGTGAGTAGGACTCTAACATCTTATTTTACCCATCTTACCAAGAGATTTCCCATTCAAATAAAAAATAACCATTAGGTTTTGTAGTTAAGATTGGTAAAAACTAAGTCAAACTTGATGCATTAATGTATGGAAAATTTTATGACATTGAATATCGGCCAGCCTCCTTGCCCCCCCGAAAATCAGTATGGGCACAAAATCCATATTGGTCGTTCTCCACAGTAAAATGTATTGACTGAGACGGACCAATCGGCTCCTAATAAATAGTTGGAGCTCCTTACAAGTTCACAAAGCTAAAGCATATTTTATGTCTCCAGTATTCATCCTGCCTGAACAAAGGATAAAAGTCTAGGTTACTTCAGGAAATAGGCACAATGGTTTCCTCTGTTATAATGACATGGTCCTGTAATGAAGGTTGTTACCACAAATCACTTTTCTAGTGTTCCAGACACAGGGGCTAAGTCTACAGACAAATCCTAGCCTCTAGGCATCTTCAGATGCACGTTAAGTGCTTGGGGTTGTTCCTGGACCAGAAGACACTAAAGTAGACCATAGGATCAGGAGCACTCCCTCATCGATTTGCCTGTCCACCACCAATCCTTCCCCCCTCTAAACCCAGAGCACCAATCACCATGCCCTCTCCCGTCTTTTCCACATTCATAGAGAGATCACAAATTCAAAGACTCCATATTCAGAAATCCATGAGTCCTCCAAAGTGAATTTGTCTTACCAGACCTGGCCTTCCAAGGGCCTCAGATACAGTGTGAACCAGTCTCCTCCTGCTCTCTGAAACTGGTATCCTCTTCTCTCCCAGAAATAAAACCTCAAGGAACTGGTTTATCTGCCTGTGAGTAGCTCTCAGCACAAATTTCAGTGTAACTCACATTACGGAGTCTGCATTGTTGACCAAGAAAAGCACTGACTAAATATAGTCAAAACCCACACCGAGTACTGAGACGGAGGGAGGGAGAGAAGGATAGATGTGGAACATGCAGGAAAAGAGAAAGCAAAGGGAACAGGACTTTCTTGGAAAGCATCCCATCCCAGTAAATAAGAGCTTGAGATATGAGTCACGACGAGAGGGAGGGAGAGGATGGGGGAGTAGAGGGAGGGAGAGAGTGGGGTTAAAAGGAGACTAACCAGACAGCAGCACATAGTTACCCTCAGCTATGCTGGGAGCTCATCCTAAAATGCACGGTTCCCCATCTCAATGGCAGCCTGAGAGTGTGAGAGAGGACAACACGGGGGAGAAGATGGTATTGTCTTACCCCTTTCTCTGAAGTCCTCCTACTCTCAGTCTACAGCTGTGTTTTGCCCTCAAAATTGCTCAAAGCCTCTTTTTACTACTCTCCTTCCTCATTCACTTGGCCTCTCGGTCCGTCCTTCCCCATTTCTCTCAAAGTTTATCCACAAGCAGTGTGTGAGAGACATACACACAGTACCAGTCAAAAGGAGGAAGCAAGTCTTATTATTGGTGAGATGGCACCGACAGACATGATCACGTCGCTTCAGGTCCTTAAAAAAAACTGCATAGTTTCCTAAGGACTTGAAGCGAGGCGACCATGTCTGTCGGCGCCATCTCAACAATAATTTAAAAAAAAACATTAAAAATGAAAACCTGCATAGTCTCCTATGTATTATTTCTTACATTGTTAGCCCAGAAAATCTCAAGTGTTATTTAATACAGCCGGGAAGAACTACTGGAAATAAAAGCGATGTCAACTTACCAACATTATGACCAGGAATACATCTTTCCCGAAGCAGATCCTTTGCTGTGACCTTATCCCAGAGGCTGACCCAAAACAAAGCGGTCGCCGCAGACGGAGCAGCCTATTGGTCAGACTCAGAAGGCGAGAACACCATCCACCGCTTCCGATCATATATTACTCGCCAATGTCCAATCTCTAGATAACAAGGTGGACGAAATTAGGGCACGAGTAGCCTTCCAGAGAGACATCAGAGATTGTAACATTCTCTGTTTCACGGAAACATGGCTCACTCGGGATATGTTGTCAGAGTCGGTATAGCCACCTGGTTTCTTCACGCATCGCGCCAACAGAAACAAACATCTCTCTAGTAAGAAGGGCAGGAGTGTTTACCTTATGATTAACGACTCAAGTCCTTTTGTTCACCTGAACTAGAATTCCTTACAATCAAATGACCGACCGCATTATCTTTGATTATAGTCACAGCCGTGTACATCCCACCCCAAGCAGATACCTCGTCGGCCTGAAATAACTTCTCTGGACTCTATGTAAACTGGGAACCATACATCCTGAGGCTGCATTTATTGTAGCTGGGGATTTTAACAAAGCTAACATGAGAACAAGACTTCCAAAATTTTATCAGCATTTCGAATGCACGACACGGTAGCATTCTGGATCATTACTACTCCAACTTCCGCAATGCATACAAAGCCCTCCCCCACCCTGCAATTCAGCAAATCTCACCATGACTATTTTGTTGCTCCCAGCCAATAGACAGAAACTAAAACAGGAAACGCACATGCTCAGGTCTATCCAACACTGGTCTGCCTAATCGGATTCCACGCGTCAAGATTGCTTCGATCACATGGACTGGGATATGTTCCGGATAGCCTCAGACAAAAACATTGATGATGTATACGTTGACTTGGTGAGCGAGTTTATTAGCAAATGCATCAGAGATGTCGTAGCCACTGTGACTAAAACCTTTCCTAACCACAAACTGTGGATTGATGGCAGCATTCGCAAAAAACTGAAAGCACAAATCACTGCTTTTAAATCATGGCAAGGCAACAGGAAACATGACCGAATACAAACAGCGCAGCTATTCCCTCCACAAGGCAATCAAACAAGCAAAGCGTCAGTATAGAGAAAGAAGTCGCAATTCATCAGCTCAAACACGAGACTTATGTGGCAGGGTCTACAGCCAATCACAGACTACAAAAAGAAAACCAGCCCTGTCGCGGACATCGACATCTTGCCCCCAGACAAATTCAACTTCTTTGCTCGCTTTGAGGACAACACAGTGCCACTGACACAGCCTGCTACCAAAGCCTGTGGGCTCTCCTCCTCCATGGCCAACGTGAGTAAAACATTTAAATGTATTAACTCTCTCAAGGCTGCCGGCCCAGATGGCATCACTAGCCGTGTCCTCAGAGCATGCAGCTGGCTGGTGTGTTTACGGAAATATTCAAATCAATCCCTATCCCAGTCTGCAGTCCACACATGCATCAAGGCGGCCACCACTGTTCCTGTTCCCAAGAAAGCAAAGGTAACTGAACTAAATGACTATCGCCCCGTTGCACTCACTTCTGTCATCATGAAGTGCTTTGACAGACTAGTCAAGGATCATATGACCTCCACCCTACCTGATACCCGAGACCCACTCCAATAAGTCCACTGACAATACAATCGCCACACTGCCCTACCCCATCTGGACAAGAGGAATACCTTTGTAAGAATGCTGTTACTTAACTACAGCTCAGCATTTAAACACAATAGTACCTTCCAAACTTGTCATTAAGCTCGAGACCCTGGGTCTTGAACCCTCCCTGTGGAACTGGGTCCTGGACTTTGACGGGCCGCTCCCAGGTGGTGAAGGGAGGAAACAACATCCCCACTGATTCTCAACACTGGGGCCCCACAAGGGTGTGTTCTCAGCCCTCTCCTGTACTCACTGTTCACCAACAACTGCGTGGCCATGCACGCTTCCAACTCAATCATCAAGACGACACTACAGTGGTAGGCTTGATTACCAACAACGACAAGGCGGCCTACAGGGAGGAGGTGAGGGCCTCTCGGAGTGTGGTGTCAGGAAAATAACCTCACAGTCAACGTCAACAAAACAAAAAGGGAATGATCGTGGACTTCAAGAAACAGAGGGAGCAACCCCCCATCCAGAGACGGGACAGTAGTAGAGAAGGTGGAAATTTAAGTTCCTGTGTACACATCATGGACAAACTGAAATGGTCCACCCACACAAACAGCGAGGTGAAGGCGGTGCAATAGCGCCTCTTCAACCTCAGGAGGCTGAAGAAATTTGGCTTGTCACCCAAAACCCTGACAAACTTTTACAGATGCACAATCGAGAGCATCCTGTCAGGCTGTACCACCGCCTGGTACGGCAACTGCACCACCCTCAACCGCTAGGCTCTCCAGAGGGTAGAGCGGTCTGCACAAAGCATCACCGGGGGCAAACTACCTGCCCTCCAGGACACCTACACCACCCAATGTCACAAGAAGGACAAAAAGATCATCAAGGACAACAACCACCCGAGCCACTGAATGTTCACCCAGTTATCATCCAGAAGGCAGGGTCAGTACAGGTGCATCAAAGCTGGGACCGAGAGACTGAAAACAGATTCCATCTCAAGGCCATCAGACTGTCATACAGCCACCACTAAGAGGCTGCTGCCAACATAGACTTAAATCTCTGACCACTTTAATAAATGGACTTGAATGAATAATATTACTAGTCACTATAAATAACGGCACTTCAATAATGTTTACATATGAGATGAGTAATGTAGGATTTGTATATACTGTATTCTATACCACCTACTGCATCTTGCCTATGCCGCACGGCCATCGCTCACCTATATATTTATATTAACATATTCTTATTCATCACTTTACATGTGTATAAGGTAGTTGTGAATTTCTTAGATTACTTGTTAGATATATCACATTGTCAGAATTAGAAGCACAGGCATTTCACTACACTTGCATTAACATCTGCTAACCATGTGTATGTGACCAATCAATCAAATTTGATTTGACTTAGTGGTTTCTTGGCAGCAATTCGACCATGAAGGCCTGATTCTCGCAGTCTCCTCTGAACAGTTGATGTTGAGATGTGTCTTATTTGAACTCTGATGCATTTATTTGGGCTGCAATCGAAGGCTGGTAACTAATGAACTTATCCTCTGCAGCAGAAATAACTGAGTCTTCCTTTCCTATTTCAACATAGGGCTTTGCAACTGCACTTGAAACATTCAAAGTTATTTTCCACATTAACTGACCTTCATGTCTTAAAGTAATGATTGACTGTCATTTCTCTTTGTTTATTTGAGCTGTTCTTGCCATAATATAATCTTTTACCAAATAGGGCTCTCTTCTGTATACCACCCCTACCTTGTCATAATGCATTTGAGCCAATCAGTTGTTAAGGAAAGAAATTCCACAAATTAACAAGGCACACCTGTTAATTGAAATGCATTCCAGGTGAATGCCTCAAAGCTGGTTGAGGGAATGCCAAGAGTGTGCAAAGCTGTCAAGGCAAAGAGTGGCTACTTTGAAGAATATTAAATATTACATTTTTATTTGTTTAAGACTTTTTTGGTGACTACATGATTCCATGTGTGGTATTTCATGTCTTCACTATTACTCTACAATGTAGACAAAAGTAAAAAGAAAGAAACCCTTGAATGAGTAGGTAGGAGTAGGTCCAAACTTTTGACTGGTACTGCATGCGCTTGCTCGCGCTCTGTATTAATGTATTAACCTACTAGTTCACCAACAGAGGGCCCAAACAAACACTTATCTTATTCACACTGAAAGATGCAATCAGAGCACAGCTGTATGTGTCCCGCAATTTTCTGGACTCAAGTCTGGTTAAATAAAACATGTTGCAGTCTCATCAAGGCTAGACTGTTAGAGTGTGGTGCTGAAGCCAAGTTCTCCTCTCATTGTCACATGACCAGTGAAGAGGGTCATGTGTCAGACTGACCTAATGACATGTGACACACACAGACACCCCATGACAACCTTATGATGAGTCTGATAAAGATGCAACAACCATACGATTTCCTAAAAGAACAACTCCAAGAGGGTCAATAATAGACCATACAAACATATCCTACGGTGATGACTGTACCTAAAGCAGAGTGAAGCAAGTCTCAGCAGCCTCACAATTTGGGCTGTGATCTTTACTTACAGCCTACTAATAAATATGAATTATTTTTTATTGAGAATGGCACACCAAAAATGTCATCCATAGCCTGCACTCGAAAAGCAAATGGAGGACGAGCTTCCCTCGGTTAGGTTTTAATATGCCAGGAAGACTACACTGGTTGTGAAGCAAATTAATGTGCTTAAAATGTAATAATTGAGCAATAAATATAACAGCACACTAAAGCTGGGATGCTCTTTTAAATAGTGGCCAGTTAAAACTCTTCAACATGCGACTGCGCAATGACTGGGCTTATAAGAATCCGTTTCACTGGGCTCTGTAGGCTATGGGCTCTCCAACCCTGTTTCAGGGGTCCGAGACCTATAGGCTACGTTTGGAATTATTTGGCCACTTTAGTTGTGATACCAACCTTATCAAAACATATAGGACTATGGGCTAGGTTATAGGAGACTGACTTGCATTTTAGACTGCAAATGCTGGGATTCATTCACAAGTGATAATATTCTCACCCATCAGACTATTCTCAATTTAATCTGGTCTTTACATGTACAAAATAATGTTTGTGAAATGAGTTGATTTAGACTAGGCTATTATCATGCACCTGTTGGAATAGGAGGAAAATTATATGTTATCTGTACGCACTTGAATAGTCAATGGAGGAAGCTTCTCCCCTGCTTCATTCTCATGCCACCTATGAGATGCCTCTCCCTGCACAACATGTGATCCCATTCCACTCAAACTCAATGCCAGGGCTCTCAAGTGTTTGGTTTGATTTTCAATTGCATTGATGTCAGAGTGATTAGAGGGACATTAAACTGGGTGGTTCGAACCATGAACGCTGATTGGCTGACAGCCGTGGTCTATTTAAGCAATAAGGCCCAATGGGGTGTGGTGTATGGCCAATAAACCACAGCTAAGGGCTGTTCTTATGCACGACGCAATGCAGAGAGCCTGGACACAGCCCGTAGCCATGGTATATTGGCCATATACCACAAAACCCTGAGGTGCCTTATTGTTATTACCAAATTACCAAAGTAATTAGAGCAGTATAAATACATGGTGTCATACCTGTTAGCCAATCAGCATTCAGGGCTCAAATCACCCAGTTCTTATAAGACTGTATACCACAGTTATGACAAAATATTTATTTTTACTGTTCTAATTACGTTGGTAACCAGTTTATAATTGCAATAAGGCACCTCTTGGGTTTGTGGGATATGGCGAATATACCACAGCTAAGGACTGTATCAAGGTTGCTTTGTGCATAAGAACAGCCCTTAGCCGTGGTATATTGTCCATATACCACACCCCATTGGGCCTTGTTGCTTAAATAGAGCACAAGGCCATTAGCAACTGGACTTTAGCAAGTTTTGTAGGATACTAATGACCATCAGTCCACAGTTTTGGAGAAGCCTAGTTACTGACTTAACGGTCACGTGCAATTTGAATGTGGTCATGCCTGCTGGTATTTATTTATTTAATTTAACTAGGCAAGTCAGTTAAGAACAAATTCTTATTTACAATGACGGCCTAGGAACAGTGAGTTGACTGCCTTGTTCAGGGGTTTTTACCTTAACAGCTTGGGGATTCCATCTAGCAACCTCTCCAACCACTAGGCTATCTGCTTTTGTGTTTTGAGCACTCAGAGGCTCTGTGCACGTTGGTCAGTCTGTCCATGGCTCCAGAGGCACAGACAAACAGAGTCAATAGAGACAACATTTTAAGTGTCGTAAAAGTGGTTGCCACGTGCGAGTACAGTATGTGAGTGCATGAGCATCAGTAGCTTTGTGAGGCATTGAGAGAGCACGTGACTATTGGATTGTGTACACGTGTGAGCATGCAAATATGGGCCTCTGAAGGTGTGTTTGTATGAGTCTGTGACCCTACTTCACCCTCCAAGCTAGTTAATTCTATTAGACTGGCACCACGAGGGGGAGAAAAGTTCACTCTTCCAAATGATCTAGCTCAGAGGGAAGAATGATGTATAGCCTGCAGCCTAAAAACAGCTCTACAATGGCATCTGACCAGATCTATAAAGCACACACACCCCTCTCTTACACAGAAACATGATATGCACAGAAACTCAACAAAAAAAGAAATGTCCTCTCACTGTCAACTGCATTTATTTTCCGCAAACTTAGCATGTGTAAATATTTGTATGAACATAAGATTCAACAACAGACCTAGTTCCACAGACATGTGACTAACAGAAATGGAATAATGTGCCCCTGAACAATCGGGGGGGTCAAAATCAAAAGTAACAGTCAGTAGCTGGTGTGGCCACCAGCTGCATTAAGTCGTACAGTGCATCTCCTCCTCATGGACTGCACCAGATTTGCCAGTTCTTGCTGTGAGATGTTACCCCACTCTTCCACCAAGGCACCTGCAAGTTTCAGGACATTTCTTGGGGGGAATGTCCCTAGCCCTCACCCTCTGATCCAACAGGTCCCAGATGTGCTCAAGTGGATTGAGATCCGGGCTCTTCACTGGCTATGGCAGAACTCTGACATTCCTGTCTTGCAGGAAATCACGCACAGAACGAGCAGTATGGCATTGTTATGCTGGAGGGTCATGTCAGGATGAGCCTACAGGAAGGGTACCACATGAGGGAGGAGGATGTCTTCCCTGTAATGCACAGCGTTGAGATTGCCTGCAATGACAACAAGCTCAGTCCGATGACGCTGTGACACACTGCCCCAGACCATGACAGACCCTCCACCTCCAAATCGATCCCACTCCAGAGTACAGGCCTCGGTGTAACGCTCATTCCTTCAACGATACAAGCGAATCCGACCATCACTCCTGGTGAGACAAAACCGCGACTTGTCAGTGAAGAGCACGTTTTGCCAGTCCTGTTTGGTCCAGCGACGGTGGGTGTGCCCATAGGCGACGTTGTTGCCGGCGATGTCTGGTGAGGACCTGCCTTAAAACAGGCTACAAGCCCTCAGTCCAGTCTCTCTCAGCCTATTGCAGACAGTCTGAGCACTGGTGGAGGGATTGTGCGTTCCTGGTTTAACTCAGGTAGTTGTTGTTGCCATCCTGTACATGTCCCGCAGGTGTGATGTTCGGATGTACCGATCCTGTGCAGGTGTTACACGTGGTCTGCCACTGCGAGGACGATCAGCTGTCCGCCCTGTCTCCCTGTAGCGCTGTCTTCGGCGTCTCAGTACGGACATTGCAATTTACTGCCCTGGCCACATCTGCAGGCTTCATGCCTACTTGCAGCATGCCTAAGGCATGTTCATGTAGGTGAACAGGGACCCTGGGCATCTTTCTTTTGGTGTTTTTCAGAGTCAGTAGAAAGGCCTCTTTAGTGTCCTAAGTTTTCATAACTGTGACCTTAATTGCCTACCGTCTGTAAGCTGTTAGAATCTTAACGACTGTTCCACAGGTGCATGTTCATTAATTGTTTATGGTTCATTGAACAAGCATGGGAAACGGTGTTTATGCCCTTTACAATGAAGATCTGTGATGTTATTTGGATTTTTTTTTTTAAATTATCTTTGAAAGACAGGGTCCTGAAAAAGGGACGTTTCTTTTTTTGCTGAATTTATATCCACACACAAACACACAACTCCCCCAGCTCTCAAAACAAGATGTCTGATTGGAAATAAGGTTAACTTCTTATGGATGGGGGGCAGTATTGAGTTGCTTGGATAAATACAGTGCTCAGAGTAAACTGCCTGCTAGTCAGGCCCAGAAGCTAAGATATGCATATAATTAGTAGATTTGGATAGAAAACACTCTGAAGTTTCAAAAACTTATGAATTATGTCTGTGAGTATAACAGAACTCATATTTATATTTAAGCATGTTGGAACACCACATGTCAACATTTTCTAAAGTAGACACCACAAATGGACTGCTCTGACCAGGTCACTGCTGAACTGTACAGGACTAAGACCCTACATAGCTCACAGGCTTGAGAGCAGGGTCACCAAGCTGGTTTTCAGGACAACCAGTGAGCTTTCTATAGCCCCTGTACATACCACTAGAGGGCAGTCAAAATCTGAATCACCAGCTCAGAGGCCTTCGTCCTGGACAAACTGAACAGTGACATTAAGGATTTTGGAAGAGAGCACACTGTTGGGAATAACTTATTGTGCCGAAATAAGTAACAGGCTTGGAATTTGACCTGTGTATCAGGATTGAATTCCATTTCTCTTCAAATAAGTCAATTGAAATTCTGTTGAAAATACTTTTAAATTAATCTCAGGAATTGACATCCCTGTTTTCAGTGTGTCCAGGAGAGAGCGGTGTAAAGCTGAGGCCTGTGGTGTTGGGTAAAGGTGGGTATCGGCAGGTGAGGCCCTAAGCAGAGCCTCTTACCGTAAGTACCATATTCAGCTGGGCTGGTGCCTGGGTAGAAGCCTGGGGTGCCCGGCGGGACCGGGTACTGCTGGGGGGTGGCCACATATGTTGACCGGTACTGAGGGAGAGAGACATGTCAGAATGGTTTAGATATAAGACCTAAACGTGCATTGTAAAGTGTTCCCCGAGCCCAGAGGATTCAAGGCAAGCTAAAGCTCAACTATAGAACAAGTAAGATGGAAAAGGTGTTAAGACAGTCTGCCAACTAGTACTTGATATAACTCATTCACCAAACAGACACACCTCTACCTTTCTTTGTCCCATACACACTTTAGTGTGTTTCGATGACCAACCAGCTGTGGCAGGTCTACCTCTCCTAACGTCTAACATACACCTCTCCCTCAAACACACAGTAACACCCATCCTTCTCTCTCTGTGGTGTTTTAGTCACTGCACAATCAGGAAGGAACTGGAGGGTCAGCTGATCACCTGGCCATGGCCAGGGGAGGGGAAAGGGGCTTTTGTCCCAACACTGGCTCCATAGAGCAGAGGCCAGACTCAGCAGAATCTGTCTGACTCAGGTCACCAGGGGGAGGCAGGCCATGTGGAGCCTCCCTCACAGACAGGAAGGGGAACTGCATTGTTAGTTGCTACCAGACCTACTTCCAAATAGCATTTATTTTCTTCCCAAATACCATAGCGGCACTTGATTGAGCTTGCCTGGCGGAAAGGAACCAATGGAACAGTCCCAAAAGTTATAGTGAATGTCTGAGTAAAGATGGAGAACCCTGTAGGAAGGGGTGGGGCTGTGTTTACCTGTCCGGGTATGAAGTAGGCGGGGCCTTGTTGGTTGGGGAAGGGGATCCGCTGTGAGGGGATCATCATCATCTGTTGGCCTGGCTGGTAGACGTGTGTGGGCGCCACGGGCCTCGGCGTGCTGCTGGGGGGCACCCGGGGGGCATTGCTGTGTAGACTGGGACGGCTGTAGTACGGCTGGAGAGAAGATGAGGCAGCAGGAGAGAAGAGCGGGGCAAGTTATTGAAGTGTCACATGTCCATAAGTCTCTTCTTTTGTAAAAACTTTCAAAAATAAAATTCAACCCAACTTTAAAAAGGGCTATTATATTTCACCTTGCCAGTTAATACAAAAACAAATTTCATCAAGCTATTCTGGCACTTTAACAGCCTGTTCATAAAGGCAGAACCCAAACTGCTAAAAAACAAATATTACTAGAATGTTCTGTGTTGCTTCATTTACATTGCGATGAGACTCTTCAAGCAAAACGGAAGCCAAAATGATGACAGGACCACAGGCAGGAACAACTAGACAGACCTCTTTCCAGGAGTCTAAGCGTTACCTGCAGTGACCTGAATCCTCCCTTCAGCAGCACATCGCCCAGACACCACGTGAACACACACACACGCAAGCGAGAGAGGGGGGGTGAGAGAGAGGTGAAACGAGAGGGAGGGAGAGCGGCAGTCAGTTAAGTTGACAGAAAGCAGAGCCTACCCCCACCACCCAGCAGTAAATTAACAAGCAGCATGCAAAATGCAGGACACATCCCTAGTCCATTAAAGATGCAGGTGTGTGAGTAACTGTCCATGCGCAAAGCTAACATAGAGCACGGAGTCTGTGTGTGCGTGTCAGGGTTTCGGTTAGGAAAATGTGGCTCCGGACATTTCACAGCAAACATTTTAATGAAATTAAAAATCTCATTTTGATTACGGTAATTCATGTTAACAGAACATGCAAGTTGAGAATGCAATGATGTGCGGTCCTTATCGAATTCTGATGTGCACTTTGACATGGCAGAATAACTGTCCACAAGTAACGAACAGCAAAATCACGAGCCTATGATGTCAATCTACTACAGAAAAAAAAAGTTAAGGCAACCTATTCTATTGGTCAGCTTGTCTCGAAATAAGTAGCCTGTTCAAAACAGACGACTCGGGACAGTTGTGGGGCGATAGATCAAATGCATACAACCAGTAGGCCTAGGCTACTGAATTAGAAATAAATGAGTCTGAAGCAACAGTTCAGAATGTATCACTTAATGTTAATAAACTTATTGCTTCACATTATAAGCGCAGCAATGAGCACAGGGCAGTAGGCAACACGCGAAGGTTCGTTCCATAATGCAATTAGTCGGAAAACAGTTGTGAAAAGGGCACTACACATGCAAGCAGTTTCACATGACAGATGATTAGAACGTTTGAAATCTCTAGTAGGCTACTCTGAAGCAAGATAAGGCATGCCTCAATATACCCAACAAAAATATAAACATGTAAAGTTTGGTCCCATGATACATGAGCTGAAATAAAAGATCCCAGACATTTTACATGTGCACAAAAAGCTTCTCTCCTCAATTTTGCGGATAAATGTGTTCACATCCCTGTTAGTGAGCATTTTTCCTTTGCCAAGATAATCCATCCACATGTCAGGTGTGGATCAAGAAGCTGATTAAACAGCATGATCATTACACAGGTGCACCATGTGCCGGGGACAATAAACGGCCACTAAAATGTGCAGTTGTCACAACACAATGCTACAGATATCTCAAATTGAGGCAGCGTGCAATTGGCATGCTGACTGCAAAAATGCCCACCAGAGCTGTTGCCAGAGAACTGAATGCTAATTTCTCTACCTTAAGCCACCTCCAACATCGTTTCAGAGAATTTGGCAGTACGTCCAACCGGCCTCACAACCACAGACCACGTGTAACCACGCAAGCCAAAGAGGATGGCTGATGTTTTACATACCCGTAAACAATTATGCTATTTTGTTCGTTTGTAACATATTTTGTACATAATGTTGCTGCTACCATCTCTTATGACTGAAAATAACTTCTGGACATCAGAACTGGGATGACTCACCACGAACTGGAATAAGCTTTATCCTTTAACGAGTCTGACGAGTAAGATATACTGCTCTCCCGGGAACAAGCCCAGATCCCAGTCATTTGCGTGAAGAAAAGACGGAGGGAAAGAGGATGCAGATCAAGCTGTCTTTTGAGAATCTGTAGATGAGCGAGAACTCCCACTGCCATAAATTCTACTTGCTAACATGCAATTATTGGAAAATAAAATTGATGACCTACGACTACCCTCGCAATGAGACATTAAGAACTGTAATATCTTATGTTTCACCGAGCCGTGGCTGAACGACTATATGGATAATATAGAGCTGGAGGGATTTTAATGCACCGGCAGAACAGAGAATCTATGTCTGGTAAGACGAGGGGTGGGGGTGTGTCTTTTTGTCAATAACAGCTGGTGCTCGACGTCTAATAATAAAGAAGTCTCGAGGTATTGCTCGCCTGAGGTACCTCGCCTGAGTACCTTATGATAAGCTGTAGACCACACTATCTACGAAGAGTTATCTATATTATTCATAACCGTCTATTTACCACCACAGACCGATGTTGGCACTATGACCACACTCAACCAACTCTATTAGGCCATAAGCAAATAAGAAAATGCTCACCCAGAAGCGGCGCTCCTAGCGGTTGGGGACTTTAATGCAGGTAAACTTAAATCAGATTTACCAAATTTTTACCAGCATGTGACATGTGCAACCAGAGGAATTCCTGCTTACAAGCAAACACTAAAGCAGGGGCGGCAGGTAGCCTAGTGGTTAGAGCGTTGGGCCAGCAACTGAAAGGTTGTTAGATCAAATCTCTGAGCAGACAAAGTAAAAAAATCTGTCGTTCTGTCCCTGAACAAGGCAGTTAACCCACTGCTCATAGGCAGTCATTGTAAATAAGCATGTGTTCTTAACTGACTTGCCTAGTTAACATTTTATTTAAAATCGCTCAACACGGAAGTGGTCAGATGACGCGGATGCTACGCTACAGGACTGTTTTTCTAGCACAGACTGGAATATGTTCTGGGATTCATCCAATAGCATTGAGGAGTATACCACCTCAGTTACCAGTTTCATCAATAAGTGCATCGATGACATCGTCCCCACAGTGACCGTACGTACATATCCCAACCAAAAGCCATGGACTTCAGGCAACATACGCATCAAGCTAAAGCTGCCGCTTTCAAGGAGCGGGATACTAATCCGAATGCCTATAATAAATCCCGCTATGCCCTCAGACGAACCATCAAACAAGCAAAATGTCAACACAGGATTAAGATTGAATCCTACTACACCGGCTACGACGCTCGTCGGATGTGGCATTCTTGAAAACTATTACGGACTACAAAGGGCTGCGCTTAGTGTTCTGCCTTGGCAAATCGCGCTGTTAAGACACTGATGCCCTTTGCAACCACGTACCTATGTGAGAGTGGATTCTCGGCCCTAGCATGAAAACTAAATACAGGCACAGACTGTGTGTGGAAAATGATTTAAGGTGGAGACTCTCCAACATTGCAGAGTTATGTGCATCCTTTCAAGCACACCCTTCTCATTAACATGTTGTGAGCTATTTTTTTAGGCAAGTAAATTAAGAACAAATTCTTATTTTACAACGACGGCCTAAAAACAGTAAGTTAACTGCCTTATTCAGGTGCAGAATGACAGATTTTTACCTTGTCAGCTCGGGGATTCGATCGAGCAACCTTTAGGTTACTGGCCTAACTCTCTAACCACTTGGCTACCTGCCGCCCCTATTCACAATTTTCGATGAACAAACAAGGTTTTATATGTAAGATGGCTAAATAAAGAGCAAAGTTATTGATTATTATATTATTTGTGCCCTGGTCCTATAAGAGCTCTTTGTCACTTCCCATGACCCAGGTTGTGACAAACTCCCTCACTCTTATGTTTAATAAATATATTGTATAGTGTGTTTGACAGGCTTACAATGATGGCAAAAAACAACATTTGAGAGTGTGCTGACCCTGGTGCTAGAAGGGGTACGCAGCTGGAGGTGGAATGTTTGAAGAGGTACGGGACTATAAAACGTTTGGGAACCACTGCCCTAGACCCACTCAAAATTGCATACCGCCCCAAAAGATTCACAGATGACGCAATCTAAATTCTGGAAACTAACCTATAGACCGAAAAGCATGAACAGTCAGATATATTTACATCAATGAATAGGCAAACAAGCATTACAATCTTCTCCTGGACAACTGGCCAGAGCCAATTTCATTTATTGTTGTTTCTGCCATTACTAGCTAACGGAAACCTTGGTATGTGTGAACATGATAAGTTCCCAATAGAGGTAGATTATGATTTTTCAACGCCGATACCGATTATTGGAGGACCCAAAGGGGCCGATACCGATTAATCGGCCGGTTTAAATAAATTTTAAAAAGTGTTAATGACAATTACAACAACACTGAATGAACACTTGACTTAATATAATACATCAATAAAATCAATTTAGCCTCAAATAATGTTCATTTTGGTTTAAATAATGCAAAAACAAAGTGTGGGAGAAGTAAAAGTGCAATATGTGCCATGTAAGAAAGCTAACGTTTCAGTTCTTTGCTCAGAACATGAGAACATATGAAAGCTGGTGGTTCCTTTTAACATGAGTCTTGTCGTTATTAACATGAGGTTGTCGTTATTATAGGAATCATAGGACTATTTCTCTATACCATTTGTATTTCATTAACCTTTGACTATTGGATGTTCTTATAGGCACTATAGTATTGCCAATGTAACAGTATAGCTTCCGTCCCCCTCCTCGCCCCTACCTGAGCTCGAACCAAGAAAACATTGACAACAGCCATACTCGAAACATCGTTACCCATCGCTCCACAAAAGCCGCGGTCCTTGCAGCGGGGGGAACAACTACTCCAAATCTAAAAGCGAGTGACATTTGAAACGGTATTAGCGCACACCCAGCTAACTAGCTAGTCATTTCACATTGGTTATACCAACCATTAGGCTGATTGGCTTGAAGTCATAAACAGCAATGTTTTTGCGAAGAGCTGCTGGCAAAATGCACGAAAGTGCTGTTTGAATGAATGATTACGGGCCTGCTGCTGCTCAGTCAGACTGCTCTATCAAATCAGACTTAATTATAACACACAGAAATACGAGCCTTAGGTCATTAATATAGTCGAATCCGTTAACTATCATTTCGAAAACAAAACGTTTATTATTTCAGTGAAATACGGAACAGTTTGCTATTTTATCTAACGGGTGGCATCCCTACGTCTAAATATTCCTATTACATTGCACAACCTTCAATGTATGTCATAATTACGTAAAATTCTGGCAAATTAGTTCACAATGAGCCAGGCAGCCCAAACTGTTACATATACCCTGACTCTGCAAAATAAATCACAATTTCACCTGGTAAATATTGCCTGCTAAACTGGATTAGTAGTTATAACTAGTGATTATGATTGATTGTTTTTTATAAGATCAGTTTAATGCCAACTAGCAATTTACCTTGGCTTCTACTGCATTCGCGTAACAAGCAGGCTACTCGTGGAGTGCAATGGTTAGAGCATTGGATTAGTTAACTGTACGGTTGCAAGATTGGCTCCCCTGAGCTGACAAGGATGAAAATATGTCGTTCTGCCCCTGAACAAGGTAGTTAACCCACCGCTCCTAGGCCATCATTAAAAATAAGAATGTGTTCTTAACCGACTTGCCTAGTTAAATAAAAAGGTATAAAAATACAAAATAAACACTTTAAAAAATATATTATATATATTTTTTTATTTTTAAATCGGCGCCCAAAATACAGATTTCCGATTGTTATGAAAACTTGAAATTGGCCCTAATTAATTGGCCATTCCGATTAATCGGTCGACCTCTAGTTCCCAATGAATGGTCCTCAGAGACAAGACATCCCAGAATACTTTCTGAATAGGATTCTACAGCAGATTCAATCTTTTGGCCTCCCATATTAAACATGAGTTGGTTTTAGAACATGCAGTGCTCAGAAACAGTTCAGGAAGACAGGTAATGCAAGTGAAGAGAACTCCAGTGCCCACAATTCCAACCGAGCCCACCCAAATCAGACTGTTAGTACCTGTTGGTGTAAAGCACGGGGCACTGGGGCGAACTAGAAAAGGAGGACAAGACAGGTCACAGGTAAGAGGTTAAACCCACATAGGGCACCAGCTGGAGAGCAGCAGATACAACCTTCCTCCAAAACCACACACAGATAGGAAGGCAGGGATTAACATGAGGATTCAGAACACAATACAAGTCTCATCTGAGATCTGACATACTGATTTTGCCTTCCAGCAGTAACGTTGACAGGTTGGAGGGTGGAACGTACACACACTGGGGGCTAAAACATTATGAGATGGAATCAACAGGAGAGCTTAGTTGTAGGAAAGAGTGACGAGTTGGCATGTAGCATAATCTACATTCCTACCAATGGATTAAGATACTGCACTACGGAGAAGCATCTGACAGCGGAAATAATAAGTAATGTCAAGAGGTGAAGCTGTGGGGTGGCGAACATGTGTACCTGTCGGGGCTGTGGCGCTGGGTTCATTTGTGGAGGTGGGGTGGCAAAGACAACAGAGGGGGGCTGTCCAGGAGGGAAGGTGGGCTGTGAAAGGGAGAGAAAAAGAGGGGAGACCATGATCAACAATATGGTTACCGATTGGACAAACCACAAGACAAGATTGAAGCTTCAATCTAAACAGACAGTAGATTCCCCTTACTAGCTGGAGTCCAGGGGAGAGGGCAGGGTGGGGTCGCGTTATAGACTGTGGTGCTTTATTCATTTCATGTGGTTCTGCATGGGTGCACTCGGACCTGCACAGAAATCTGAGAGGAGGAATAACAGAGTGGAGGAGGTGAAGAGAAAAAAAATTCAGTGATGAACTAGGAGAGCAAGAGACCAAGAGAATGGTGTTTAGGCTTTGTTGAACAGCACTCACACGTTGAACCGTGTTTAGTCCCAGGAACAAGGATGTGGTGTGCCAACGTGGTGGTCGTCTGTCCTCTGATCAACCTATCAGAGAGAGAGAGAGGGTGAAAGATAAGATTGTCATCTCAGTTATGAGTCCAATGGTTTGGTACACAAGGGATACAATCCTATTCTCCAAGAGACAGGCATATTGTCTAGAGCTGGGAATTGCCAGGACCTCGCGATATGACATTTAGGTGCCAATACAAAATTGTGATTCTATATGTACGCTATTGCGATTTAATTGCAAGTTGATGTTCTAAAACATACAATATGTCTGCTGCAGAGACGAGAGATTAAGAGAAAATCAGTCATGGAAATAAATAAAGTGTTGAAAACATGTTGGCTCACTATATAAAAAAGAACAAGCAATAGGATGAAAAATACCAGCATTTTGGCACAGGTACAGCAGACTAGAGTTCAAAAATAGGGCTTAGGTGGTAGGTGGGGGCGTCTCCAATGGAGCGGTCGCTGACCGAACATTTTAGGCCTTCCTGTTGGTCGCAGTCACAAAATATGACCTTTTGTCAAGCTAATTTCTTGCAATTTTACACATCTCGCCATGGGGCTTGAGAGAAAATGTTCAGTTTTAAAGCAGATTTCCAGCAATTCTACAAATTTTGCCATGGCTTATGCTATGAGTGACTCAAACATAACAAAATTGGCCTCATGCAAGAAACAAATATCCTCTCCATCCTTACTATTGTCCCGATGGCCCCTGGGTAAAACCCAAGATTGTTTACTCCTAAAGTATCAGTAAACGCAGACTGCCCTGCCACACAAATAGCAATGGGGAAAAGCCCCAAATCATGCAGAGTCCATGTTTTATAAACGGAAATTACACTTCTGTCAGGTGAAAGAAGCCAAAACAGAAAAACTGACTGTTAGACAGAGGAGAAGAAAAGCACACTAGACAAACCCAGCACCTTTAACAAAATATAGATTGACTGTCGGAACAGCAAACTTAAGACATTTTCCACTGACGCTACCACACCCTCAGAACAGTGGGGGGGTTGGAAGGGAAATGGCAATGTCTCTAAAAAGGAGGTGCTGGTTAATTAAGGTCAGAAACAGAGTGAGATTATAGCCCCGGAGTGTCAACTCCACACAAAGGGCTCTCCACAGTCTATACAAACAGAGGTCCGTTTACACCAAGTTCCGCCGCAAAAATGTACATAGAACTACATAGTGATGTAAACAGACCTACCTTGGCTTCTGTTGCATAGACCCCTTTAGAGGGTCTCCCTGTGCTCACCCTGACAGTAAGACAGCCAATGAAAGACTGCTTCACCCTGTGGGGAGAGACCCATGTTCTCCAAAGGGGAACCCTGGGACACACCCCATAGCAGAGACCTAAAGCTGTTCCCTCAGAAAGGTATGGATGGGGAGCACTTCACATACATGAAGGCTACAGTTGAGTTCCCTGATGAACGAACAGTGATGACCATATACAGTGCCTTCGGAAAGTATTCAGACCCCTTGACTTTCTCCACACTTCGTTACGTTACAGCCTTACTCTAAAATGGATTACTTTTTAAAATCTACACACAATACCCCATAATGACAAAGCAAAAACAGGTTTAAACATTTTGCTAATATATATATATATATTTTAACTGAAATATCACATTTACATAAGAATTCAGACTAGAGGTCGACCGATTATGATTCTTCAACTCCGATACCAATTAATCTGACAATTTTTTTTGTTTGTAATAATGACAATTACAACAATACTGAATTAACACGTATTTTAACTTAATATAATACATCAATTACAATCTTCTCCTGGACAACTGGCCAGGGCCAATTTCATTTATTGTTGTTTCTGCCATTAATAGCTAACAGAAACCCTGGTATGTGTGAACATGATAAGTTCCCAATAGAGGTAGACCGATTATGATTTTTCAACGCCGATACCGATTATTGGAGGAGCCGAAGGGGCAGATGCCGATTAATCGGCCGATTAAAAAAATGTATTTGTAATAATGACAATTACAACAACACTGAATGAACACTTGACTTAATATAATACATCAATAAAATCAATTTAGCCTCAAATAATGAAACATGTTCAATTTGGTTTAAATGCAAAAACAAAGTGTATGAGAAGTAAAAGTGCAATATGTGCCATGTAAGAAAGCTAACGTTTCAGTTCCTTGCTCAGCATATGAGAACATATGAAAGCTGGTGGTTCCTTTTAACATGAGTCTTCAATATTCCCAGTTAAGAAGTTCTAGGTTGTAGTTATTATAAGAATTATAGGACTATTTCTCTCTATACCATTTGTATTTCATTAACCTTTGACTATCGGATGTTCTTATAGGCACTTTAGTATTGCCAGTGTAACAGTATAGCTTCCGTCCCGCTCCTACCTGGTCTCGAACCAGGAACACAACAGCCACCCTCGAAGCAGCGTTACCCATGCAGAGCAAGGGGAATAACCACTCCAAGTCTCAGAGCGAGTGACGTTTGAAACGCTATTAGCGCACACCCCGCTAACTAGCTAGCCATTTCACATCGTTTACACAAATTCTAGACTTAGTTATAACATAATAACACACAGAAATATGAGCCTTAGGTCATTAATATGGTCAAATCCGGAAACTATCATCTCGAAAACAAGACGTTTATTCTTTCAGTGAAATACGGAACAGTTGCATATTTTATCTAAGGGGTGGCATCCATTAGTCTAAATATTCCTGTTACATTACACAACCTTCAATGTTGTCATAATTACGTAAAAGTCTGGCAAATTAAGCGGGCCAAACGGTTGCATATACACTGACTCTGCGTGCAATGAACGCAAGAGAAGTGACAATTTCACCTGGTTAATATTGCCTGCTAACCTGGATTTCTTTTAGCTAAATATGCAGGTTTAAAAATTATATACTTCTGTGTATTGATTTTAAGAAAGGCATTGATGTTCATGGTTAGGTACAGCTCGGGGGTTTGAACTTGCAACCTTTCGGTTACTAGTCTAACGCTCTAACCACTAGGCTACCCTATCATCAACCATGTGTAGTTAACACGTGATTATGATAGATTTTTTTTATAAGATAAGTTTAATGCTAGCTAGCAACTTACCCTGGCTTACTGCATTCGCGTAACAGGCAGTCTCCTAGTTGAGGGCAATGAGAGGCAGGTGGTTAGAGCGTTGGACTAGTTAACGGTAAGGTTGCAAGATTGAATCCCCGAGCTGACAAGGTGAAAATCTGTCATTCTGCCCCTGAACAAGGCAGTTAACCCACCGCTCCTAGGCCGTCATTGAAAATAAGAATGTGTTCTTAACTGACTTACCTAGTTAAATAAAAAGGTGTCTAAACATTTTGGGGGGGGCTAAGTCGGTGTCCAAAAATACCGATTTCTGACTGTTATGAAAACGGCCCTAATTAAATCGGCCATTCCAATTAATCGGTCGACCTCTAATTCAGACCCTTTACTCAGTACTTTGTTGAAACACATTTGGCAGCGATTACAGCCTCGAGTCTTCTTCGGTATGTTGCTACAAGATACACGCCAAAATTACAGGTGTGCGGTTCTCCCATTATTTTCTGTAGATCCTCTCAAGCTGTCAGGTTGGATGGCGAGCGTTGCTGCACAGCTATTTTCAGGTATCTCCAGAGACTGTTAAGTCCGGGTTCCAGCTGGGCCACTCAAGGACATTCATAGATTTGTCCTGAATCATGTCCAATCAATTGAATTTAACACAGGTGGACTCGCGACCACAAGTGGTGCAAAATAAATGTACACATACACGTTATTCAATCATTGCGCGACAACTGCTCGCGAGTGACTACGTAGCCGGGCGCTAAAATATAACTTGGTTCTATTTGTGACGCTCAATGCGCTGCCAGTCCTGCCTCTCAAATCTCCTCATTGGTTTTTAGGAGCATATATCCAAACGGACAGTTCCATTGACCTCATGGCTTGGTATTTGCGCAGACATGCACTGTCAGCTGTGGGGCCTTATTTAGACAGTTGTGCGCCTTTCCAAATTATGTCCAATCAATTTAAATTAACACAGGTGGACTCCAATCAAAACATCTCAAAGATGATCAATGGAAACAGGATGCACCCGAGCTAAATTTCAAGTCTCATGGCAAAGGGTCTGAAGTCTTATTTAGATAAGTAATCTGTTTTTCTGAAGAAAAAAAACTGTTTTCGCATGGTCAATTATGGGGTATTGTGTGTAGATTGCTGAGAAATTGTTTAAATTATACATTTTAGAATAAAGCTGTAATGTAAACTGTGGAAAAAGTCAAGGGGTCTGAATACCTTCCAAAGGCACTGTAGCTCATCCACCTACTATTCTGGCAGCATTAATTAAGTGTGTGTGCACGCATATACTAAACCAACTCAGTAAGTATCCTACTCCCGCACTGCAGCACTGACTTGGCAGGTTAGCCCAAGGAACCAGGGGTTGGAGGGAGATATGTGAACCCCAGCCAAGACCACACCAACCAGGCCCAGTCATCTGAGCTGGCCTGACAGGAAGTAGAGAGAGCGGGATAAGTGGGTGTGGGGTCGTTCAAGTTCAACAGAGACCGATGCATAACCCCAACATGACACCATGACCTAGTCAGGGTGGGAGCACAGAGCTGTTGCCTTAACAAGGCTGAAAAAGTGTTTGTTTGCACGTGTAACTATGCACTAGTGGATAATTCAAGCTGTGCGTCTATGTGAACGGTAGCATCAGGGTAAGTTCACAATGTTTTGTTATGCAGTCTCAACCCCCAAGAGTGGTTCAGGCAATTACTAAACAGTGGCATTGACATGTCACATGCTTAACGATTGAATTGCCAGCCTCCGATTCTCAGACAATTTAGCATACGTGATAGTTCGCTTTAAAGGAACTGTACTGCCTGGATGGATAGGCACAAACACACTAGATCGCACGACCTTTGAAATGTCTGCTATGAGTTAACATGCTTTAAAGTACTACAGTATTGCCCAGGTCAATAGGCCTATGGCAGTGCCACACAAAGAAATGTGTATGTGATGGAAAGGAAGGAAACAAGACGTCACGCGCATCATTTTTCTATGTAAACCATAGCTTAATATAGAACAAGCCTTACGGGGGACAATTGGCTCTGGATTGTTGTGGTCTGTCTTGCCCTAAAATTCTTGCTACAATGACCTCATTCCTATCACTACTCATCAGCCAGATCCCATCCCAGAGAGCATTTCAAATGTGATAAAGAACTTTACATTTGTTGGGCAGAATTTAATTACAGTGTTCTCTGTACATTGGATTTGGATTATCAACAACATTCAAATCACAGGTGAGTGATCTCATTTTCTACATCAGGACTTCCTAACTCTTTTCACCAAGGAACAGACAGGTGTGTACCCCCAAGTGGCACAGTGGTCTAAGGCACTGCATCTCAGTGCAAGAGGCATCACTACAGTCAAATCCAGGCAGTATCACACAATTGGCCCAGCGTCGTCTGGGTTTGCCTGTCATTGTAAATAAGAATTTGTTCTTACTGGCTTACCTAGTTAAATAATGGTTACATTACTAAATTACAATGGTGGCACACTTGGCAGGCTAAAGCAGTTATTGGTTACGGATTATCACAATCCCACGAATTCAACATGAAAGACAAAGTTATTCAAACAAAAGGCATTTGGTTGAGTACTAATAATGGGGCACATTTGGGATCATGGCTCGCCTGACTCAAGGCTCACGAGCTACTCTGAATCGGCATCCATTTTGAGCGGAGGTTCTCAGCCAAATTCACTTGTCCGTAAACGCCGTATATCGGCAATCGCTTCTCTCACGCAGATCTTACTAAAACAGAAAGACAACTTGTCTGGCAAGGATGCCCGACATTTGAGCGAATGCCAAATTAATTATTTCCTACGCTACATGATCCTTAGCATTAATGTACAATCCACACACCGGTCATTTTTCATTCACGCACAACATGCAGTTACAAATTCACAGGACAACAAAAAAGCAGACCTGACGACTGTCACAATACACACAGTAATATTGCTAACTACATGCATGTAGGCTACGGATAGTGGATAACTTTCAAACCCTCAGTTCTGCCAAGTTCCGATAACGTGAAACGAAAAGGCGTGTAGGATGGCTACGCTGTGCGGCGCCATGTTGTTCAAACAGCTTTTTAGGTCGTCACTAGTTACCACAGCCACAAAGTTATAAACACCACCTATTTACACAATTTACCCTAACCACAGTGCTAACCTCGTGTCTAGCCTTATATTAAGACCAAAAACTAAGACGTGTTACATTTTTCTTAACGATATAGTCAATTCTCACTGTGTGGCTGTGTTAACTAGCTAGTTGCAACCAGCGCTTTCCCAAGCCAACTTGAGTTACCACGTGGTTGGTTTTCAGGCTTTAGCGCGCGTAGTAAGTGTGGCACAGTACACACGCAGAAGCCGGCTTCTTGTTCTCCTCTATTCTCTTAACAGATTTAGATTCTCTAATTTGTCTGTTTTCAGCTTAGTTCGATTGTCACCGCTTACAGCAAACCCTAAAGTGCATATGATTACATGCAGGCTAGCAAGCAAGTAGTTGGTGATGAACGTTCCACTCCGTTCTCTTATATCGAGGCGGATATATGTGAACGAAGTTGAGCGTTCCTCAGCTAGCAAGCAGTCTCCAAAATACCGAAAAGATTAATGAAAAGATGGAAACCAACGTCTGTGGCAACTACTACCAATAAACGGATCAGCATCAGTGCCATTTAAACCGCAGGGTAGCATCCTCGTCATGCTGTGTCATCCTCTGAACATGACGCATGGGACCGAACTTGACAATGTAGATCCTACCACACTGGCCATACATAAGCAGTATGTATTCTCAGTTAGCTGAGATCCCATAATATCACATCCCTCTGTCAAATTACACACGCCACATACATGTGGACTATATGCCACGTTCAAAACAACTGGGAACTCGGAAATAAACTACTTTGGCGTGCTCAAGACAACAGGGAACTAAAAAAAATGTTTTTAAAAGAGCCCCAACTGACAAAACCCATTTTGAACAATCATCCAGTCGGATACTTTCTAGGGCTAAGACTTTCCGACCTGAAGAGCATTGGCGTCATGACTTGACCTATTTTTCCGAGTTCCCAGTTGTCTAGAAAGCACCACACAGCTAGATAACACTGGTTACAACACAACCATGCGGACTGGCGACAAAATGCTGCATCCTTAACCAGCACCAGCTAACTACCGGTACGTCAACTATAATTCTTTAACGATTGGGTTCAATGTCCGAAAACAAGCAATCATTCACCCACAAACCGAGAAAAGCATAGGATAGTTTCTCATAACGTTAACAAATCCAACTGAAGTTAGCTTGCTACCTCAAATCAATACCAAAGCCGGCTGCATATAGACGAATTCTTACCATAAATTTGTTTAATGTTGAAGGATATTGGCTAGCTAATAAAGTGATTCAAAATGTCGAACCTTCTGCCTTCGTCAATTCTATTTCGTAAGCTAACGTTTATAACCTTCGAAGACTTAGGAAGGGGGTGTCCTATCCCTTTTTGGGGTGGGGGTTGGTCGGGCTCGCAGAGGAAAAATCAGTCTGGAAAAAGAGCGACAACTCTATCCCCCAGATCGATCTACTGGGTTTAAAGTCCATTAAAAAGCGCGGATGAATGCTGATTGTCAATTGGTTTCTCACAGTTCTTAACTAGCAAAGAATATAGTTGGAAACCCTAACATTTACCTTTCTCTCCTTCAGTCCGCAGTCGGACGGAATGTACTGTCCCGGAAGCCGGTAGTCAAATTCCGGTTTAATCACAGTCATGTGACAGGGACGCCGGTGTGATTTTAGCTACACGTTTTAGTTAACGATGTACTACTGAACCACAAACTAATATCCAGTACAGTATTCTTTTAATATTAAACTTATTCATATACACACACAAAACAAACTCGCCGGTTGATTTGACTTGCATGGGTGTAGCCAGAGTCTTGACTGTTCAGTCTAAACAGTTTATCAAGATGTGTAAAATGTATGTGTTTAATATGCATTCTTTCATTACATGTGTATTTCAAATGTTCAATAAAATGTGTCCATTGTCTGCAACATCCAGCAATTATTCATACCTTTGCTGCAGTGAGGGTTCATGCCCAGTGTCACCTCAGTTCCTCCTTGCCCCTGCCCAGTTTCATAATTAGCCATCCAGATCTGCAGGCTGTTATAACACATCATAAATAATGACAGATCTTTCAGAAACTTGTCCCTCATATGACAAACTGACCTGGTGATAGACAACTCCACCAAGTGGATCTGAAACTTTTATTAACCTTTTTTTACAGTACTGTAACAAAAAAAAAAACAAAAAAACTGGATGATGAAGACACATTTTCCATGCTCTAATTACAAAAGGAGGTTATCATGGGTGGGGAAAGAAACTGGTTGTAGTATTGATGCAGACTGAGCGTATGTTGTTCATCAGCCCAATTCAGATCAGCTCTGAAAAATATCTGATGTGATTGGTCTAAAGACCAATTAGTGGGGAAAAATATCACAAACCGGGAGAGGCTGAACACTTCCTTCCTGATGGCTGACCCTAGATCAGTTATTGTGGAGCCTGAAAGAGATGGCGTAATACATTTATGTGGAACTGATCCTAGATCAAAGAGTAAACTAATTTAAACAGTGAATGAGGTCCCATTTTCCACTCCCTGCTCCAGTCAGTTTGGCTACCCAGAACACAACCATATTTTCACAGGATGGAGAGAAGCTGGTGACAAGAGAAAGAGGGGTAGGCCTTCCTGGCTCTTTTCAGACATGGAATAAAGTACTAAAACATAAGGTGTAAACGAGCCAGGGAGGGCTACCCCTGCTACCAATGAGGGACCACTAAGGAGAGTAGGGTGGGTACCAGGGGAGGACAGTAGGGGGCAATCTAAGCATCGTAGTTGGGGTTCTTGCGGAGGATGACGAAGCCCTCCAGGATGGGGGTGACGGGGAGATACTCCTCTGTGGCCAGCTCTGCCCTCTCTCCATGGGCCAGGAGCACCGGCGTGGTGTGGGTCTGGAAACCTGTGATGGCTTTGGGCTTACCGGCCTGACCAACCACGTCCACCGCCTATCGACCAATTACATACATAAACCATGAGGTCGAATCCACTCTGCCATCATCTTATAGCATTTCATCCTGAGAGTGAAAAGCACTTGCACATCTAGACGTTACTTCGCATTGGAGAGTTCAACCATTATTAAAATGAAAATCTCCAGTACATTTCACTTGCAAGGCATCACGTCACATCGTGCTGACGTTTTGGCCTTCATCACACCATCTAGGCTACATCCTCAACTAGCATTGTATTTTGAATATGAAGTTAATCCTCCAGGCTCTTATTAAGAGCATAGAGTGAGCAGCAGTCCTTACCTGTCCCACCCTGACGGACACGGGCAGCGGCCTCAGCTCCTCGTCGAATGTGACCAGCATACGGGGCTGCATGGCAGCCACCAGGCCATAGAGAACGTAGTGAGACTTCCCCAGGATTACTGCAGCACACACAGGAAACAGCAGGGGGCGATGTCAAACAGACAAATATTTAGAACTGGGTCAAGGCATTTAGAAGACTTACTACAAGAGCCAATGCCATTCAGGAGTTGAACAATTGCTAATTGTTGTTTTTTTAAGTGGAATTTTCCATCCATACATTGAAATTCAGGTCACTTCCTCAAATTACTCAACATAAATGGACTTCACCCCAATCCTAAACAAACAGATGTGGAAAAACAAAGGGGGGAAGAAGCAAATAAGATGAGTGGTGAAGAGTAATGAGGAAAAGGGCTTACTGTTCTTGACATCGAGGAAGGAGACTAGGACAGTGAGTAGTCCTGCCACAGCCACCTGACTCATCAGCTGCCTGTCACTGTGGTATGGACACAGTGTCAATGTCCCTTTACCCAGGTGAGTCAGACCCTGTGGACATGGCACAGAGCAAGGGTTAGGAGACACAGACTCTCCCCCTCTAACACGTAGGTTAGAGTGCCAGAGTGGCACCTCTTTTTGCAACCCACCTGTGCAAGTCGGACCATAAAGAGGTTGTTGGGGTCTTTGGCATGGTACTGAGCCAGCTGCCTCAGCATGGCAGCCAGGCGGGCATTGTTTGTTCCTGCAGAGAGAGCGAGATGGAGCCGTGAGTCGTCATAGAAACCAATCACAGCTTGAGACGCAGTCAATGGAGAAGGTCTCATACTTTGATGTCATCTGGCACAGTGAATTCACAGTTATAGGTATTTTTCTTATTCAAGGACAAGGAATAATTACAGGGGAACATTGTAATAACTTAGTGAGGCAAATCAAAATAACTTTGAACGTCTCGATATAATAATGAAGACACTGACTGATTGGGGCCCACTCACCACTGCCTACCATGCCCATGGCAAAGATGGAGTTGTGGGAGACCTCTGGGTCAGCATCGTGGGAGAACTTGCTGAGTGTGTCCAGGATGTTGAGGCGAGGATTCGACACGGAGATCAGGGCCAAGGCCAGAGGTACCGCACGCCTTAGAGTAGGCTCTCCATACCGCAACTAGGAGAGTGAGTGAGATGGAGAGAAGGCAAGACAATAGAGAGATGAAGAGAAAAACAGTTAGATGTAGGATGGTTGGATTGAGCCAAAGAGACAGGGGCTAAATCAACCCCCAACATGTCCTGAAAATGTGTTGAAGCCAAATGGAGTGAACAGGACAGAGGTTATACTGACCAGGTGTCCAAATGCCCGTAGTGCCATCTCTGAGCCAATCTCTTCTCCCATAGCAATGAGTGCAATACCCAGGACAGCCACACCCTGGGAGGGGGAAGCAGAGAGCAGATTAGTTCAATATCAAATCTCAACTCAAACCCCTCATTAGATTGTATTTTACATTTGTCGTCATTTAGCAGGCACTGTTATCCAGAGTGGCTTACAGGAGCAATTAGGGTTAAGTGCCTTGCTCAAGGCCACCAACAGGTTTTTCACCTATTCAAACCAGCGATGTTTTGGTTACTGGCCCAACACTTAAAGCACTAGCCTACCTGACACCCCTTTATTAACAAACGCCTGGCATACCTGGTGGGAGCCCATGTCAGCTGCACTCTCTTTCTTGTCTTTATCCTTCTTATCCTTCTTGTCTTTTTCTTCCTCCTTCTCTTTGGCTTCATAGTGCTCACTGCAGATGTGGAGCAGTTGCTGCACCTTCAGTACATTACCAGAACCTAGCATGGAGAGAAACCGAGAGATAAATATAGGAAAGCCATCACTTGTAAATCTCAATGAGATCACCTGTATAAATAAATATGTAAATCAATTTTTTTTTTTTACAGAAAATTGGAGACAAAATGATAACTCTGGAGCTATGAGACTGACCTGCATAGGCACAGACGTCCACCAGCGTGTTAGCGAAGCTGCGGAAGGGCTCAGGCACCACCTGCAGCGCTGCCAGGGTGGTCTCAATGGCCTCCCCTTTACCCAGGTGGTTGAGGCCCAGGCCCAGGGGCAGCCAGCGGGCGTATGTGTCTTTCAGCTCCAGCTCACTTTTCTCCATGATGGACTGGACGATGGTGGAGGTGACATCACCGTTGCACGAGCCCACCGCGATCATACCGCACGCCAGCGCCGTCACACCTGCCACCTGAGAGTGTGTGACAAGACATAACATGGGACAGTGAGCTGGGTTTAATGAGTGTGGATGTGTAATAGACTTAAGAAGACAAACTGTGGAACTACACACACAGTACCTCCATGCTGGACTTGGAGTCTACCATGACAGGTAGCAGCAGAGAGAGGACGTCCTCACGGTTCGAGCCAGCATATGCCAGGCCCAGGCTGGGGATAGAGGAGAAAGGTCAGGGTCAAACCCCACCTAAACAAGTACTTTTCACAGGCAGAGATTACATTGTGCTAATGGACTAAACAAACCTCAATACAAATCTTTAATGTACAAGGTGTCAGGCAGTAGGGGCTAGCGGTTGATTTGGGACTAAACACGCATTTCCTTCTCTCCTTACCCGAAGATGGCTCCTATCCGCATGACGTTGCTGTTGTGGAGGACGTAGTCTGACAGCAGGGCCAGGGCCGGGTCACACTCATTCCTCACCCCAGAGTTTACTATGCCACAAGCCAAAAGGGCGCCCGACTACAGGGAGAGAGACAAGAGAAAGAGAGGGGGAGACATATCTACATGAATAAGATGTTTAGGGCATTTCTGGATGCCGTGAAGGTTGTGGTGAGGAGGTTTTAATGCAGGGTGTTTGGTAAGAGGCTGAGTGTGTGTGCTGACCTTAATGTAGTCTTCTGAGGAGTAGAGGTACTTGTCTATCTGTGTCAGACCACCATCCACATCCCACAGCAGGATCATCCCCAGAGAGGCTGCAGCACTCAGCATACCTGGAGATAAACACAGAATTAGCAACATTTACACAACAGCAATATATTATTTTTGTTACTATGCTTGAAATTAAGGATTAGCAACGAAGGCAATACATTAAGTTGCTGCTAAGCATCCTAGATTCATGAGACTGGTACTCACTGTCGAACCACCAAACATGAACCAATTTTCAGTCAAACCCCCACAAATGTGAACCACGAGGCCCATTTGAAGACGGGGATGTGAGGCTGTGTGTGTGTGGTTTCCCTCACCATGGTCTTTGTTCTTGTACAGCCATTTGTTGCCGTCGTCTGTGAGCAGCTTGTCCTGTCCAAACCCTGCGTTGACGAAGCCGTTGACAAATGAGGAGGCCAGGTTCATACGAGCAGAGTCCACCTGGGAACCACTTCCTCCAAACCCTGACAGACAGACAATGGCATGATGAAAAGGAGGATGAGGATAGAGGAGTGTGATAGAACACGACCAGGACATTAGTGAGCTGCTGAAGTGAAGGTGCTGAACTCACTGTTGTTCTCCAGGTGGGTTTTGTAGATGTCATCTGGGACTTTGGGTTCCATGATGTCCAACTGTAAAGAAAGGGAACAGTATGTTACTGGCTGCCTGGTGCTGAGTCATAGCCACTAACAGGCTTAAATGTCTTTCACTAATTGGTTTATTCACTATACCAGCCATTTATTATCCTCTAGCCTCATTTGTTCTCACACTCTATGCACCATTATTCTCCCACATGACCCCTAACCCACTCTTTCACTCTCCTCTTGGTACCTTCTTCAAGCCTCCTCCATTTCCCCCTCAAACATATTAAATAAGAACAGGTCTCTCTACAGGTCATATTCCCCTCCTTAGCCCTACTCTAAAAACCTTCTCTCTAACATACACTCAGCCCTCAGTCAGTCACACTCCATCCACTGACTTCAACAGTGACCCACTCCTCAGTCCTGCTCTAAACACTCACTCTTACAACCCCCTCCACTCTCTAGTCTACCCATCTTCTCTCTTTCTCACCTCTCGGGCCAGGGCCAGGAAGTTGCTGTTGAGCTGGACGTTGGACATGATCTCCGTCAGGTCCTCGTAGTCCTCCACGTCCTCGTTGAGCTCCAGGAACATGCCATGTCGGCCCAGCATGAAGGCCATCTCCTTCTGGATCACACTACAGGAAAACACCCACTAAACCATCAACTCTTCATGCACATCATTAACTATGGAAAACACTGCTGAATGCATTCCCAATGACTGTCAATAGAAAATGTGAATAACGATTAGAAAGAAAATACTGTTTACCACTATAGGTTGTACAGGGAACTGCTAAAATAAATGAAACACCAACAAAGTTTTCTAATTGGGAGTTGGGCCACCACAAGCTGCCAGAACAGCTTCAATAGGCCTTGGCCTAGATTTGACAAGTGTCTGGAACCCTATAGAAGGGATGCGACACCATTCTTCAACAACAACAAAAATCAAAAAATTGGGGGTTTTGTTGACGGTGGTGGAAAACGCCATCTCAGGCGCCGCTCTAAAATCTCAAATAAAATGTTCAATTGGTTGAGATCTGATGACTGAGACACACACCCCTTGAAACACCGTATGCTCCTTCGAGACCCCCCTTTCAAAGTCACAGCTCTCTTCTAGCCATGGTAGCCAAAACAATAGGCAACCCTAAGCATGATGAAATGTTTTAATTGCTTAATTAACTTTGGAACCACACCTGTGTGGAAGCACCTGCTTTCAATATATACTGAACAAAAAAGTAAAGTGATGGTCCCATGTTTCATGACCTGAAATAAAAGATCCCAGAAATGTTCCATGTGCACAATCTTATTTTTCAACTTTTGTACACAATTGTCTTTATTTCCCTGTTAGTGAGCATTTCTCCTTTGCCAAGATAATCCATTCACTTGACAGGCGTGGAATATCAGGAAGCTGATTAAACAGCATGATCATTACACAAGTGTACCTTGTGCTTGGGAAAATAAAAGGATAAAATGTGCAGTCATCACAACACAATGCCACAGATGTCTCAAATTTTGAGACATGTTCAATTGGCATGCTAACTGCAGGAATGTCCACCAGAGTTGTTGCCAGAGATGAACCATTTTACTATAAGCCACCTCCGTTGTTTTAGATAATTTGTCAGTACGTCCAACCGGCCTCACAACCGCAGACCATGTATAACCACACCAGCCCAGGACCTCCACAAACAGCCACCCCGACAGCTGATGAAACTGAAGAGTATTTCTGTCTGTAATAAAGCCCTTTTGTGGGGAACAACTCATTCTGATTGGCTGGGCCTGGCTCCCCAGTGGGTGGGCCCATGCCCTCCCAAGCCCACCCATGGCTTCGCCCCTGCCCAGTCATGTGAAATAGATTAGAGCCTAATTTATTTATTTCAATTGACTGACTTCCTTAAATGAACTCAGTAAAAATGATGAAATTGTATTGAAATTATATTTTTGTTCAGTATACTTTGTAGCCCTCATTTACTCAAGTGTTTCTTTCATGTTGGCAGTTACCTGTAGGTAGCACTTCTTTCGAAAGTTTTGCTGTGAGATAATTAAGTGTGAGAGTGTGTTGTGTCAGTCTGTACATGTCTTTGCAGGATGTGAAGATGTTCTCCACCAGTTCCACGTCGTTGAGCATCAGGGCCAGCCTCAGGGCCTCTGGGTAACGGTTAAACTTCCTGAAGATGTTAAGGGAACACTTCAACAGGGCAGAGTTCTCTGGCTCAGGGACGTAGCTCACACAGCTGGCATAGAGAGAGAGGACAGAGGGTTTAGTTAATACTGATGAGAGGAACAACCTTTTGTCTCTTTAGGCTGATGTTGAGGCAGACTGGTACATGTGTTTGAACATGTGTGTGTGTATATATATATATATATATATATAAATAAATTAAATCAAATTTATTTATATAGCCCTTCGTACATCAGCTGATATCTCAAAGTGTTGTACAGAAACCCAGCCTAAAACCCCAAACAGCAAGCAATGCAGGTGTAGAAGCACGGTGGCTAGGAAAAACTCCCTAGAAAGGCCAAAACCTAGGAAGAAACCTAGAGAGGAACCAGGCTATGTGGGGTGGCCAGTCCTCTTCTGGCTGTGCCGGGTGGAGATTATAACAGAACATGGCCAAGATGTTCAAATGTTCATAAATGACCAGCATGGTCGTATAATAATAAAGCAGAACAGTTGAAACTGGATATATATATATATATATATATATATATATATGTTTGCCCCTCACATGGTAAGGTGTGTGTTGTGCACTCACCTGGTGAGGTAGAGGCAGACCTTGGCATATGCATTATCATCTATGTAGAGCTCCAGCATCTCCAGCTTCTCGACCTCCATCAGCAGGTCACAGGCCTCATGCTCAGCGTTGTGGGCCATGTTGTAGGGCACAATCTCCTTCACCAGCTTCAGCAAAGTCTCCTGCTGCGCCTTATCACTCTCCTCAACCTCCTGCCACTCCTTGGCCACCTCGCCCGCCAGGTGCCTACACACAAACACACCAGAGTTTAGGGTAGAAGACTAGGGCCGGGACGATACTCATAAGTATCGCTGAAAGAAAAAGATTGAACTTCTTTAGGAAAACAGCCCAAATGTTGGAAACAAACATCCTTATGTTGTCATCCAGAGTCACATGTATTTATTTTCCAAGCTATAGCACACAATATTTTACACACAGCAGATCGGTCTGCGTCGTGTTTTAATTTTTGCCATGGGAAAAAAAATCTAAATACTGGTATTGTCACAGCCCTAGGTCAGACCACACAAACTGCCTACTGCTGCCAGGCATGGAATGAATGAGGCAAATAAGTCACATTTTTACTTAGTCTTCCATTGGTATCAATGCATGACAAAGTGAAAATTCTACTTAAGTAGAAGGTAGGATTCACCCATGTGTTAGCCATTTCAAATGGCGTCCCGTCCCGTACCCTACCTGACGTATTCATGTCCCCAGGACGCCAGCTCCTCCTGGGAGCCCAGCAGACGATACTTCAGACACTCCCGCTCCCCACTCATTGTCATGGCCAAGACCGACACCACGTCCGCACAGAAACTCTGCAAAAACAAAAAGACATGAGTTAGCTAGACATATCCATAATTACAGTTATGATCAGTCCTTCTGAACAGGAATCCCTAGTTCCATCCAGAATTACGAGGTCCAATATACTAGGTATATATCCTTGTTTTTCTTTTCTGTATCTCCAGTAACATTGTAAAATAAATCCATCCAAATGATTTGCACAGTGGTTATAAAGTAAAAGCAGACAGGGAAAGGAAGCAATACAGTGGTTGAGACAGTCTTGCATTCCTTCCTCCTGTTTTCCCCACTGAACAGTTAGCCATTTAGCAAGGACATAGAATCGGTGTTCCCACCTTGTTCTCGCCAGGCACCATGCCCTCGTAGATCTCTTTGAGCTTGCCATAATGTGGCCGCAGGAATTTCAGGGGCTTGGGCACAGAGGTCATGGAGGTGGTGGAGGAGCGGATCTGCCTGCGCAGCTCCTCTAGAGCAGGCCGGTACAGAGACGTGTCTGTCTCCTGTGGGTGGGTGAGAGAGAAAGGGGGCAGGGGGAGTACAAAGAAAGTTTCATATGCATTAGCTACCAAAGTTCACACAGTGTATGTAAATGACTGACTCTCCACTAATGCCTTATGTACAGTATAATACATAAGAATTGAAAAAGCTATACTGCCCTACCAAGCAAAAAGGCAGTAACTTCTCAGAGTGGAATTGAGGAAAAAAAGCTTTTATTTACCTTGCTTTCACAGTAACTTTATGCAGTTACTGCTAACATGACCCCCATTTTCTCCAAAACACAATAGAGGCAGGATACTTGTCCACACGATTAAGCATGTATTTAATGTAGCAAAAATTATATTGCTCATTTGGTAGAAAATTAGTTAGTTACTGCCTTTTTGCTTGGTAGGGCAGTATAGTCCCAGTGTCTAAAGCAAAGCAGACTTTAGGTTTGGTAGTTATTGTGGTACTCGGCAGTTCTTGTGGTAGTGGTACTCACACCAAGCCTCTCCACCATCATCTCCAGCTCTTCTTGCAGCTGTTTGTCCTCATCAGACTGGAGAGAGAAAAGAGGAATTGACATTACAGTATGACAGATTCCATATGCAATGTTGGGCAATTTAATAACTGAACCCTGCACAGTAAACAGTCAAAAAAATAACAGGTCTTCCAACAGGGAACTATTGCAATAAAAGGCTGTGCAATTTGCTAACAGCTAGATATTGGGAGCATTTTGTCGTACACCGGTCCTATACCATTGTCAACTGATGGTAGGGTTGCCATGATAACTATGTATGTAACCTTGCCTCCATTGTTATGGTGTTTAAAATGGGCTGTTGTTAATGTACTCGCTAATAAGTTATAAAACTCTCCATGTAAATAGCTAGCTAACTAAACAAACAAACACGTAAAAACTAAAGCCACCTCGCAATCAAAGATCACGTCATATCTAGCTAGTTACGCTGTCTCAACGAGACAATCTGAACCACAGGCAGGTTGCTACAGTTCCAAAGTCACTACTAGCTAGCTAACGTTACTGTCTATATCAAAGATTGGTATAACTAAACTGTGACTGTACTGTGGTAGCTAACTGTTGGCTAGTTAGCTAACAAGTTTGCTAACTGTTTGCTAGTTAGCTAACAACATTAGCGAACAGAGAGCCAACGTTAGCTATTTTGATTATGGTTGTTGACATTGCAACACTAACATTATTTAGCTAGTTAACGTTACATTATTTTAACTTGGCTAGCTAGATACTTAGCTAAATTTTATTTTACATTTCGGTGGTTACTTTCTGGCCTGTCATCAGCAATTGTTAGTTAACGTTAGCTAGCACAGCCAGCTCCTACTGTTACCCTAGGCTAGCAAGCTAACGTTAGGTAGTTTTATAGCTCGCTTTCAGTCGGACATAATAATCGTAATTGTTGGCATCTCGTACTTAGCCAGCCATGTCATACTTTTCCATTAAAGGGGACTCAAACAGTTCGCTATTCTTTTGAATGACAACGCTTTCGGCCTGTTCAAACATGCAGTGAGTGAATGACTCAGGCAAAAACGCTACTCTGCTTCCCTTGTTCAAGATGTTGAGAAGTGTCCCAACTCACCAGTTCTTGCTCATCTTTTTTATCCTTGTCCTTCCCTGTGGGCTTAGTCTCCTTTAACTCTGTCTTTTCGGACTGCTTTTTCTCTTTATTTTTTGCCTCCTCCATGGTTGCAGTTTCACGGAATTCGGCTACGGATACACTGAACAACCGGAGACCGGGTACACCGCTTCCTTTCTTCAAGAACCGTTGTGTTCTACTGCCACCTGCTATGCAGGAATAATATTGCACCGATCCCTAACCTAACCCCAAGACGATATATGGCAGCACTTAGACTATCCAATGTTGACACTGTCGTGGCAGAATCAGAATTAGTTGGGTAACATAGATAAGACGTTTTATTTTCATAATATGCTTGTGAGATACTTGTCATTTAGAATGTATTTTGTTGTACTATAGTGTTGGCCGTTTGCAGTTATCTGTTCTCTGTCAGGGTTCAGTTACTTGGGCCACAGAGAGGGGAGAGGTCAAGCTTGTCTTCATATGTAAACGTATCTTTTAAACCATGTGAAATGATGATTGAGGGGGAACCAATTATCTCTTGGCTTCACAATGTCTGTGTGCCAGTCACTCCCTACTTTTCCCATCGGGGAGAGGAGGTGGCAGTGTCTGGAACCATTCTATGTTCCCTCTGAGGTTGCCCTTATCTTGACCTAGAGGCTCACTCTCCTCTCTGTGAGCTTGTCCAGTATGGGTTGTATTTGGGATGGGAGTGTCTAAAATGACAATTGATATATACCATTGGGTGAGGTAATGTCTTGGTACTATTTTGTATCAAGAACGAGATAAGAGCTTTGTTTAGGAGACCAAACTGAACGATAATTTATAGCTAAATACTGTCTGGCGATGGGATACTACTCTCTCTCAAGTAAAATATTTCTTTGTATAATGTTCTTAAGATCTGTTATTTGTCATGTCGACTAGGGGTGTGTGTCTTTGCTATAAAGGATCTCAGTTGCAATGTGTAAGCACTCTCAGAGAATTCATTTATAGAGACTGAATTGATCTGAGAGTCACAGGGTTGTGATGGAGCTCATATAATTAAAGATGGACTTTATGATAAGTCTGACTTGTGTGTGGTTTGCTCTCATGATTTGGTAATACAGGACATTTCCACTACAACACATACACGAAGAAGTAAAAGCTTTCGCATGATTTTTTAAATGTATTTAACTAGGCAAGTCAGTTAACAACACATTCTCATTTACAATGACGGCCTACCAAAAGGCAAAAGACCTCCTGCGGGGATGGGGGCTGGGATTTAAAAAAATAAATATTAAATAACAAATAAATATTGGACAAAACACACATCTGACATCACGACAAGAGAGACAACACTACATAAAGAGATACCTAAGACAGCAAGATAGCAAGGCAGCAACACATGACAATACAACATGGTAGCAGCACAAAACATGGTACAAACATTATTGGGCACAGACAACAGCACAAAGGGCAAGAAGGTAGAGACAACAATACATCACACAATGCAGCCACAACTGTCAGTAAGAGTGTCCATGATTGAGTCTTTGAATGAAAAGATTGAGATAAAACTGTCCAGTTTGAGTTTGTTGTAGCTCATGCTAGCTGCAGCGAACTGAAAAGAGGAGTGACCCAGGGATGTGTGTGCTTTGGGGACCTTTAACAGAATGTGACTGGCAGAACGGGTGTTGTATGTGGAGGATGAGGGCTGCAGTAGATATTTCAGATAGTGTGTGTGGGGGCTTATAAATAAGCCTCAACCAGTGGGTCTTTCAACGGGTTTACAGAGACGACCAGTTTAAAGAGGAGTATAGAGTGCAGTGATGTGTCCTATAAGGAGCATTGGTGGCAAACCTGAGGGCAGAATGGTAAAGAACATCTAGCTGCTCGAGAGCACCCTTACCTGCTGATCTATAAATTATGTCCCCGTAATCTAGCATGGGTAGGATGGTCATCTGAATCAAGGTTAGTTTGGCAGCTGAGGTGAAAGAGGAGCGATTACAATAGAGGAAACCAAGGGTAGATTTAACCTTAGCCTGCAGCTTTGATATGTGCTGAGAGAAGGACAGTGTACCGTCTAGCCATACTCCCAAGTACTTGTATGAGGTACTTGTAGGTACCTCAAGCTCTAAACTCTCAGAGGTAGTAATCACACCTGTGGGGAGAGGGGCAGTATTCTTACCAAACCACATGACCTTTGTTTTGGAGGTGTTCAGAACAAGGCTAAGGGTAGAGACAGCTTGTTTGATATTAAGAAAGCTTTGAAAGCTTTGTTGTAGAACATTTAACACAAACTCCAGGGAGGGGCCAGCTGAGTATAAGACTGTATCATTTGCATATAAATGAATGACAGCACTTCCTACTGCCTGAGCTCTTGCTCCCAGACAAACTAAGCAACTTCTTTGCTCGCTTTGAGGACAATATAGTGACACTGACACGGCCCGCTACCAAAACCTGCGGGCTCTCCTTCACCGCAGCCAACATGAGTAAAGCAATTAAACAATGCCAGACGGCATCCCTAGCCGAGTCCTCAGAGCATGCGCAGACCAGCTGGCTGGTGTGTTTGCGGACATATTCAATCAATCCCTATCCCAGTCTGCTGTTCCCACATGCTTCAAGAGGGCCACCATTGTGCCTGTTCCCAAGAAAGCAAAGGTAACTGAGCTAAACGACTATCGCCCTGTAGCACTCACTTCCGTCATCCTGAAGTACTTTGAGAGACTAGTCAAGGATTATATCACCAACACCTTACCTGACACCCTAGACCCACTACAAGTTGCTTACCGCCCCAATAGGTCAACAGACTATGCAATCGCAATCACACTGCAGACTGCCCTAACCCATCTGGACAAGAGGAATACCTATGTAAGAAGGCTGTTCATTGATTACAGCTCAGCATTTAACACCATAGTACCCTTCAAACCCGTCATTAAGCTCGAGACCCTGCCCTGTGCAACTGGGTCATTGACTTTCTGACGGGCCGCCCCCAAGTGGTGAGGGTAGGAAACAACGTCTCCACCCTGCTGATCCTCAACACTGGGGCCCCACAAGGGTGCGTTCTCAGCCCTTTCCTGTACTCACTGTTCACCCATGACTGCGTGGCCATACACTCCTCCAAGTCAGTCATCAAGTTTGCAGATGACACTACAATGGTAGGCTTGATTACCAACAATGACAAGACAGTCTACAGGAAGAAGGTGAGGGCCCTCGGAGTGTGGTGTCAGGAAAATAACCTCACACTCAACATCAACAAAACAAAGGAGATGATCGTGGACTTCAGAAAACCGCAGAGTGCGCACCCCCCTATCCACATTGATGGGACAGTAGTGGAGAAGGTGGAAAGTTTGAAGTTCGTCGGCGTGCACATCACGGACAAACTGAAATGGTCCACCCACACAGACAGCATGGTGAAGAAGGCGCAACAGCGCCTCTTCAAACTCAGGAGGATGAATAAATTTGTCTTGTTCCCGAAAACACTCACAAACCTTTACAGATGCACAATCGAGAGCCTGTTGGGCTGTATCACCGCTTGGTACGGCAACTTCTCCGCCCACAACCATAAGGCTCTCCAGAGGGTAGTGAGGTCTGCACATCGCATCACCGGGGGCAAACTGCCTGCCCTCCAGGACACCTACACCACCCGATGTCACAAGAAGGCCAAAAAGATCATCAAGGACAACAACCACCCGAGCCACTGAATGTTCACCCAGTTATCATGCAGAAGGCGAGGTCAGTACAGGTGGGACCGAAAGACTGAAAAACAGCTTCTATCTCCAGGCCATCGGACTGTTAAACTCTATCCACTTTAATAATAAAAATTAGATATAATACATTTATCACTAGTCACTTTAAACAATGTCACTTTATATAATGTTTACATACCCTACATTACTCATTTATTTTATCTTTATTTAACTAGGCAAGTCAGTTAAGAACAAATTCTTATTTTCAATGACGGCCTAGGAACAGTGGGTTAACTGCCTGTTCAGGGGCAGAACGACAGATTTGTACCTTGTCAGCTCGGGGATATGAACTTGCAACCTTTTGGTTACTAGTCCAACACTCTAACCACTAGGCTACTAGGCTTGTGCATGACACAAGTAATTTTTCAAACAATTGTTTACAGACAGATTATTTCACTTATAATTTACTGCATCACAATTCCAGTGGGTCAGAAGTTTGCATAAACTAAGTTGACAGTTCCTTTTCAGAGCTTGGAAAATTCCCCCAAATTATGTTATGGCTTTAGAAGCTTCGGAAAGGCTAATTGACATAATTTGAGTCAATTGGAGGTGCACCTGTGGATGTATTTCAAGGCCTACCTTCAAACTCAGTGCCTCTTTGCTTGAAGTCATGGGAAAATCAAAAGAAGTCAGCCAAGACCTCAGCAAAAAAATTGTAGACCTCCACAAGTATGGTTCATCCTTGGGAGCAATTTCAAAACGCCTGAAAGAACCACGTTCGTCTGTACAAACAATAGTATGCAAGTATAAACACCATGGGACCACGCAGCCGTCATTCCGCTCAGGAAGGAGGCGTGTTCTGTCTCCTCGAGATGAATGTACTTTCTTGCGAAAAGTTCAAATCAATCCCAGAACAACACCAAAGGACCTTGTGAAGATGCTGGAGGAAACAAGTACAACGTATCTATAGCCACAGTAAAACGAGTATTGACATAACCTGAAAGACGACTCAGCAAGGAAGAAGCCACTGCTCCAAAACCCCCATAAAAAAGCCAGACTACGGTTTGCAACTGCACATGGGGACAAAGATCATTCTTTCTGAAGAAATGTCCTCTAGTCTGATGAAACAGAAATAGAACTGTTTGGTCATAATGACCATCGTTATGTTTGTAGTAAAAAGGGGGAATCTTGCAAGCTGAAGAACACCATCCCAACCGTGAAGCACGAGGGTGGCAGCATCATGTTGTGGGGGGGCTTTGCTGCAGGAGGGTCTGGTGCACTTCACAAAATAGACGGCATCATGAGGAGGAAAATTACATGGATTTATTGAAGCGACATCTCAAGATATCAGTCAGGAAGTTAAAGCTTGGTCACAAATGGGTCTTCCAAATGGACAATGACCCCAAGCATACTTCCAAAGTTGTGGCAAAATGGCTTAAGGACAACAACGTCAAGGTATTGGAGTGGCCATCACAAAGCCCTGACCTCAGTCCCATAGAAAGTTTGTGAGCAGAACTGAAAAAGCGTGTGCGAGCAAGGAGGCCTACAAACCTGACTCAGTTATACCAGCTCTGTCAGGAGGAATGGGCCAAAATTCACCCAACTTATTGTGGGAAGCTTGTGGAAGGCTACCCAAAACGTTTGACCCAAGTTAAAACAATTTAAAGGCAATGCTACCGAATACTAATTGAGTGTATGTATACTTCTGACCCACTGGGAATGTGATGAAATAAATAAAAGCTGAAATAAATCATTCTCTCTACTATTATTCTGACATTTCACATTCTTAAAATGAAGTGGTGATCCTAACTGACCTAAGACAGGGATTTTTTTTATTTGATTAAATGTCAGTAATTGTGAAAAACTGAGTTTAAATGTATTTGGCTAAGGTGTATGTAAACTTCCGACTTCAACTATATATACTGCACTCTATACCATCTACTGCATCTTGCCTATGCCGCACGGCCATTGCTCATCCATATATTTATATGTACATATTCTCATTCATTCCTTTACACTGTGTGTAAGGTAGTTGTTGTGAAATTGTTAGATTCCTTGTTAGATATTACTGCACGATCGGAACTAGAAGCACAAGAATTTTGCTACACTCGCATTAACATCTGCTAACCATGTGTATGTGACCAATACAATTTGATTTGATGTATTTTGTAATTTTAGCGTACTCCCTTTGTGATAGGCAGTGGCTGATACAGCAGATTTTCTGACTTTTTACACTGCACTCTTTGAGAGAGGTAGTTAGCAAACCAGGCCAAAGACCCCTCAGAGACACCAATATTCCTTTGCCGGCCCACAAGAATGGAATGGTCTACCGTATCAAAAGCTTTGGCCAAGTCAATAAAAATAGCAACACAACATTGCTTAAAATCAAGGGCAATGGTGACGTCAATGAGGACCTTTAAGTTTGCAGTGACACATTCATAACCTGAGTGGAAACCAAATTGCATACCGGAGGAAATACTATAGACATCAAGAAAGCCAGTCAGTTGATTATTGACAAGTTTTTCCGACACTTTTGATAAACAGGGCAAAAATAGAAATAGGCCTATACCAGTTAGGATCAGCTTGATCTCCCCCTTTAAATAAAGGATGAACCGTGGCTGCCTTCCAAGCAATGGGAACCTCCCCAGAAAAGAGAGACAGGTTAAAAAGGTCAGAGATAGGCTTGGCGATGATAGGGACAGCAACCTTAAAGAAGAAAGGGTCTAAACCATCTGATCCAGATGTTTTTTGGGGGTCAAGTTTAAGGAGCTCCTTTAGCACCTCAGATTCAGTGACCGCCTGCAGGGAGAAACTTTGTAGCGAAGCAGGGGAAAAATAGGGTGGAGCATCAGGGCTAGTCGCATTAGAAGGTGTGGGAGATGAGGAAATGTTGGACAGGCAAGGAGGCATGGCTGATTCAAATAGGAATCCTGACTTAATGAAGTGGTGATTAAAGGGCTCAGCCATGTGCTTCTTGTCAGTAACAACCACATCATCAACTTTAAGGGACATGGGCAGCTGTGAGGAGGGTTTATTCTCCAGGTCTTTAAACGTTTTCCAGAACTTCTTGGGGTTAGACACACAGAGAGAGAACTGCTCCTTAAAGTAACTGAGTTTGGCCTTCAGGATAGCCTGAGTGCACTTATTTCTCATTTTCCTGAACGAAAGCCAGTCAGCCTGAGTATGCGTGTGCCAAGCCTTTCGCCAAATGCAATTCTTGAGGTGGAGTAACTTGTCACACCCTGACCATAGTTTGCTTTGTATGTTTGTATGTTTTGTTTGTTCAGGGTGTGATCTGAGTGGGCATTCTATGTTGGATGTCTTGTTTGTCTGTTTCTCTGTTTGGGCCTGATATGGTTCTCAATCAGAGGCAGGTGTTAGTCATTGTCTCTGATTGGGAGCCATATTTAGGTAGCCTGTTTTGTGTTGGGTTTTGTGGGTGGTTGTCTCCTGTGTCAGTGTTTGTACCACACGGGACTGTTTTGGGTTTTCTTGTTTTGTAGTTTATTCATGTATGGTTTCATTATTAAAGAACCATGAATTATAACCATGCTGCATTTTGGTCCGCCTCTCCTTCACAGGAAGAATCCCGTTACATAACTCTGCAAGATCACGGTGGAACCAGGGGTTGAACCTGTTTTTAATTCTCATTTTCTTTATGGGGGTGTGTTTGTAAACAATACCACTGAAAATATAAAAAAAGAAGGTCCAAGCGTCTTCGACAGAGGGGCTCAAACTGATTCTATACCATTTTACAAATATCAAATATATTTCTATTTCCATAAGAGTACTTAAAGTTTTCTATGGTATTTCCTCTTTGTTTTCCCAGCCCGTGAACATGGCTTTTGAAGCTCTCATAGTTTTAACTTTTGCATGTCTGTGTGTCCTTGGTGATGTTTTTTTAAAGGTAACAGAAAAAAAGAGAAAGATCTGCATCTTCTAATGATGTCCAGGAAGGAAAGGCAAACCTGTCTTTCAGCAGCAATGGATTACCCAAAAACTGGACAACTTCAAAGGTGCAGACAGTCGAGTGTGGAATCACTGCCTGTTCACCCCGCTGCCATCCAGAAGGCGAGGTCAGTACAGGTGCATCAAAGCTGGGACCGAGAGACTGAAAAACAGCTTCTATCTCAAGGCCATCAGACTGTTAAACAGCCACCACTAACATTGAGTGGCTACTGCCAACACACTGTCAATGACACTGACTCTACTCCAGCCACTTTAATCATGGGAATTGATGGGAAATGATGTAAATATATCACTAGCCACTTTAAACAATGCTACCTTATATAATGTTACTTACCCTACATTGTTCATCTCATATGCATACGTTGATACTGTACTCTATATCATCGACTGCATCCTTATGTAATACATGTATCACTAGCCACTTTAACTATGCCACTTGGTTTACATACTTATCTCATATGTATATACTGTACTCGATATCATCTACTGTATCTTGCCTATGCTGCTCTGTACCATCACTCATTCATATATCCTTATGTACATATTCTTTATCCCCTTACACTGTGTATGACAGTAGTTTTTTTTGGAATTGTTAGTTAGATTACTTGCTCGTTATTACTGCATTGTCGGAACTAGAAGCACAAGCATTTCGCTACACTCGCATTAACATCTGCTAACCATGTGTATGTGACAAATAAAATTTGATTTGATTTGAAGTCAGTTCTGACATTTCATTATATTCTTATTTGCACTGCAGAATATGGAGAGATCAATTACCAGTGAGATGTTAAGTCTACTGTCTAGGTGTGATCAAGTGTGTTAGTTCATGCATAACACAACATATGGTTTAATACATTGCCAGAAATTCCTCGTAAGTGAGACGCACTACAGAGCTGGGGGATTGGTGGTGATTGGCGGAGGGGGTCCAATCAATACCAAATGGATGGCCATGAACCCCAGTTCGGACTGGATTGCTTATACCAAGAAGCTCGGCGCCCACTGTCTTATGGTAGACCACAGTTTCTATGGCGACAGTTATCCCACGGCGTAAGTTTATTGATTGTTTTTTATGTCTGTTTAGATTTGACCTAGGAATGTATATTGCGCTTCCATCACTTTATTATGGTGGCTGTTCTACATCAAATTGACCACTAGGTAGCAGTGTTCCATTGAAAGGTGAGCCCACTGTCCAAAGTGTCCTGTGCTCTCTCTCAATCTGAACATAATTTTACTGATGGATATCTGTTATTATTTGTATCTGGTTAGTTCAAAGAAACTAGTGGGATTTATTGACGTGGCATTGCATGCAGAGTATATAAATAGTCAACCAAGTGCTGAGTGAGGCTCTCAGACTGGCATCCTCCTGACTTGATTAACCCCTTGTCTGTCTTGTCCCCTACAGTGACATGAGCACAGATAATCTATGGTTTCTCAGCAGTCAACAAGCTCTGGCTCACTTCCGCGCTGTCATCCCCAAACAACGGGGCTTGACCAACAGCAAGTGGGTGGCATTCGGCAGGATCGTACCTAGGCACGCTGGCAGCCCGGTCCTGACTAAAGTACTTCCACCTGATTTATTCTGCTGTGGCAAGCAGCGAGCCTCTCCACACCACGGTCAACTTCTCAGGTAATAATAACACACACACAGTAATCCTCCTTTTTCTCTGTCATCTGTATATTCTCACTCTAATTTGACCTGTACTCAGGCTTGTCCATCTCCCCATCGCTCTTTCTCTCCATGACCAGTGTGTCACTGTGCCTGGGGGAGTATCAGGGCATTACAAGATACCTGGAGGAGGGTGTCCCTTAACCATTTTAACATTTGTCTGAAATTAACGTAAGTATATCACACAATAAACAGCTGAGAGTCATAACAAAAGGTTGAGTCTGGATTGGCCCGTAGTTTCCTAGACTTGCCCTTTACCTCCCGGTGAGTATTCAGGAGATCTCAGTGTTTGGAATGTTTCACCTTGCTGAATGTAGATCCCAGGGATATCCTTGCTATGGAATAATGACCTGGAAATGGTCATGCACTGAAAATGAGTCTGTCACTATCAGTGGAGGCTGCTGAGGGAAGGACGACTCATAATGATGGCTGGAAACCACGGTTGATACCATTCCAGCCATTATTATGAGCCGTGCTCCCCTCAGCAGCCTCCACTGGTCACTATGTGTATTAGAGTTGAGGATAATGGCCAGTGATGTATACCATGGAGGGCAGGTAGAGGAATGTGGGTGGATAGGGAAGCGTGAAGGGTCCTCTCTAGGTAGTTGTCTTTGGCTTTCTCTTCTTTTCTCTCTTCTATTGTCTCACTGGTTTATTGAGGAAGACTACAAGGGTGTCACCAAGGCAACAGTGTTTTGGAACATGGACATCTATAAAAACACACGGATCTCTTTTGATGAGACTGGGAACATTTCAAGATCAACCAACACACACAAACACAGAAGCTCAGTTGGGAACACTGCACTGATGTCAAATTTCTCCCAGTCCACGCAAGTTTCTATTTCCCAACAAGCATCAGGTCATTGTGGTTTAGTGAGTGTTTTTTACCCTTAAGTGTTTTCACTTGCTTGTTTAAACAAGGCTCACTTTCTCCACTGTAAAGATGATAATTTTTTACAAAGTCATAAAGGTTGAAATAATGAGGTTATTATTGGGGTAACCACTAATGGAGCTGGCCCGTGTCCGTACTGAGACACTTGGAAAACTCTTAACTCTCAACACTATGATATTCTAAATAAGGTTCAGGTTATTTGAACAATACTCCTACACACTGTTTAAGTATAACATTGGGAGGCTGATATATATATATATATATATGTATGTATACAATCCACTCATATGTTATGACATGCCTTACTGGCTCTGTGTTGGAACAGTTACCATGTCTTCATAGAACCCAGAGTGCCTTCTAAAGAAGGCTTTTGACACCCTGCAGGAGTGCATCAGACCCCAACAATATCACCAAAGACTTCAAGTACTACACCTCTCCTCTTTTCCCTGCTTCTCCCTCCCTTCTCCCTCACAATATACTGTAGCACACAAGCATATTCACTCTCTCACTCAGTCATTCTCATCTCCCTGGTATATTACAGAAGAGTTCCAGTAAGAAAAATCACTACACAGTACAGAATGACAAGGAATACCACAGAACAGGTGTGTGGTGTGGCTGAACACAAACAGTTGTGTTATTAAATTGGGGTCAAGTGCCAGGAAATGATCCAGTCACTCCTCTCCTAGCTGCCCTGTCCTAAGAGTGTGTGTTGATGGTGCTGCTCTGAGATGGGGTCTGGTTTCAGCTCACCCCTCTAGACCTTCAAGGTCTCCATTGGCAGCTTGAGATATCAGAATGTCGGACACGCTCTAGAATCCGTCGGAATGCATTGGCATCCGCTCCTGTCTCTTAGAATCTCTCTGAAAGGCATTGGTGCTCCAGGCAGACAAAGGAATCACTCTCCACATCTTCATTCAGTCCCTCTCCCTCTTATCCTTCCCTCTCCCTCTTATCCTTCCCTCTCTCTCCTATCCTTCCTTCCCCCTACCTCTTATCCTCCTCCTTCCCTCTTATCCTTCCCCATCCATCTTATTCTCCCCCTTATTCTTCCCTCTTATCCTTCCCTCTTATCCTTCCTTCCCTCTCCCTCTTATCCTTCCCTCTCCCTCTTATCCTTCCCCCTCCCTCTTATCCTTCCCCCTTATCCTCCCCCTTATTCTTCCCTCTTATCCTTCCCCTCCCTCTTATCCCTCCGCCTTTCTCCTATCTTTAACTCTTATCCTTCCCTCTCCCTCCTATCCTTCCGTCTTATCCTTGCCTGTTATCCTTCCCTCTCTTTCAATCCAAGATGGCGTAGCAGCAAGATGTGTTTGTTTTAGTCCCGTTATTGTCCCATGTATATATTCAGCTTTTTATTTTTTTTCTGTATACATTTCAATCTCTTTTTCCATGTTCAAATTAAATATACCTTCCTGCAACCCGCCTCACCCAACATGGTACAGATCTGCTATTTTTTTTTTTTTGACCTTATAACTCGAACCTCCATCAGAAACTAGCTATTTAGTCATTGTTAGCCACTGCTAGCAGTCTTTACCTTTAGCACAGACACCAGCCACTTTAGCCCAGATAGCCCGGATAATATCTGCCAGTCTGCACAGCGCGATATCAACCCGGAACATATCGGACTGCTCTGGACCACCGGATCATCACAGCTAGCTAGCTGCTACCGAGTGGCTATCATCCTTGTCCAGAAGCAAGCACCAGTTGGCCTCGAGCTAGGCCCATTCCCCCGGCTAGCAAACAAAGTACACGAACTACAACACCTCTCTTTCCAATTGGCCTGGACCCTTTGTCGACATGGAGCCCTGCCGATCCATCACGACTGGTCTGCTGACGTCTCTCGGCCGATGTGCTCTCAACTGGCCTCTGCTTCATTGATGTTGGTGAGGACCCAGGTACTAGCCCCGGCCTGCTAGCTCTCTGAGCGCCGTGTCTCCAGCTCGCCTAGTGTAGTGACGACTGCCGCGGGGCTCCCTGTTTCGTCGATTGCTGCTTTTTGTTTCATTGATTGCTGCTTATTCATTTTGTTTATCTATCGGCCCCAGCCTCAAACTCAGGCCCTGTGTGTAGCTAACTGACCCTCTCTGTCCATTCATCGCCATTTACCCGTTGTTGTCTTAGCCCTCCCAATCAACACCTGTGATTGCTTTATGCCTCCCTCTGTCAATATGCCTTGTATACGGTTGTTTAGGGTAGCTCTCATTGTTTTGTTTTGCTGCGGAGCCCCTAGTCCCGCTCTACATGCCTCGGTCAGCTCCTTCGCACCACCCCCCCACATATGCAGAGACCGCACCTAGCTTAACTGGCGCTTCCAGAGATGCAGCCTCTCTCATCGTCACTCAATGCCTAGGTTTACCTCCACTGTACTCGCACCCTACCATGCCCTTGTCTGTGCATTATGCCCTGACTCTATCCTACCACGCCCAGAAGTCTGCTTCTTTTACTCTCTGTTGCAAACGCACTAGGCGACCAGTTCTTATAGCCTTTAGCCGTACTCTTATCCTACTCCTCCTCTGTTCCTCTGGTGATGTAGTGGTTAACCCAGGCTCTGTGTGTCCCCAGGTACTCTCATTTGTTGACTTCCGTAACCGGAAAAGCCTCGGGTGCATGTTAACATGCATGTTAACATCAGAAGCCTCCTCCTTATGTTTGCTTTATTCACTGCTTTAGCATACTCCGCAAACCCTGATATCCTAGCCGTGTCTGAATCCTGGCTTAGGAAGGCCACCAATAATTCTGAAATTTCCATCCCCAATTACAACATTTTCCGTCAAGATAGAACTGGTAAAGGGGGCGGATTTGCAATCTACTGTAGAGAGCCTGCGAGTTCTGTCCTACTATCCAAGTCTATGCCTAAACAGTTTGAGCTACTACTTTTAAAAATCCATCTCTCCAGAAATAAGTCTCTCACTGTTGATTGCCCCCCATCTATCTTCAGAACTTGTGCTGTTAGGTGACCTAAACTGGGATATGCTTAACACCCCGGCCGTCCTACAATCTAAGCTAGATGCCCTCAAACTCATACAAATTATCAAGGAACCTACCAGCTACAACTCCAAATCCGTAAACATGGGCACCCTCATAGATATCATCCTGACCAACTTGCCCTCTAAATACACCTCTGCTGTTTTCAACCAGGATCTCAGAGGTCACTGCCTCATTGCCTGCGTCCGTTATGGGTCCGCGGTCAAACGACCACCCCTCAACACTGTCAAACGCTCCCTAAAACACTTCTGCGAGCAGGCCTTTCTAATCGACCTGGCCCGGGTATCCTGGAAGGATACTGACCTCATCCTGTCAGTAGAGGATGCCTGGTTGTTCTTCAAAAGTGCCTTCCTCACCATCTTAAAAAAGCACACCCCTTTCAAAAAATTCAGAACTAAGAACAGATATAGCCCTTGGTTCACTCCAGACTTGACTGCCCCTGACCAGCACGAAAACATCATGTGGCGCACTGCACTAGCTTCGAATAGTCCCGGCGATATGCAACTTTTCAGGGAAGTCAGGAAACAATATACACAGTCAGTTAGGAAAGCAAAGGCTAGCTTTTTCAAACAAATTTGCATTCTGCAGCACTAATTCCAAAAAGTTGTGACTGTCACGTTCTGACCTTTTATTTCCTTTGTTTTGTCATTATTTAGTATGGTCAGGGCGTGAGTTGGGGTGGACAGTCTGTTTGTTTTTCTATGATCTGGGCACAGCCTGGAGAATATCGCCGCCCCAAAGAAGAGCTGGAGGCGGCAAAGGCAGAGAGGCGCTGGTATGAGGAGGCAGCATGGCGGCGTGGATGGAAGCCCGAGAGTCAGCCCCAAAAATGTATTGGGGGGGAGGCACACAGGAAGTGTGGCGAAGCCAGGTAGGAGACCTGCGCCAACTTCCTGTGCTTACCGGGGGGGCGAGAGAGACCGGGCAGGCACCATGTTATGTGGTGGAGCGCACGGTGTCTCCAGTGCGGGTGCATAGCCCGGTGTGGTACATACCAGCTCCGGGTATCGGCCGGGCTAGAGTGAGCATCGAGCCAAGTGCCATGAAGCCGGCTCTACGCATCTGGTCCCCAGTGCGTCTCCTTGGGCCGGCTTACATGGCACCAGCCTTGCACATGGTGTCCCCGGTTCGCCTGCATAGCCCAGTGCGGGCTATTCCACCTCGCAGCACTGGCAGGGCGACCGGGAGCATTCAACCGGGTAAGGTTGGGCAGGCTCGGTGCTCAAGAGCTCCAGTGCGCCTGCACGATCCGGTCTATCCAGTACCACCTCCACACACCAGCCCTCCGCTGGCAGCTCCCCGCACCAGGCTTCCTGTGTGTGTTCTCGGCCCAGTGCCAGCACCACGCATCAGGCCTACATTGCGCCTCGCCTGTCCAGCGCTGCCGGAGCCTTCCTCCTCTCCAGCGCTGCCGGAGTCTCCTGCCTGTTCGGCGTTGCCAGAGCTCCCGCCCCTCAGTCCAGAGGCGCTAGAGCCCCTCATTCCAGAGGCGCCAGAGCTACTCAGTCCAGCGCTGCCAGAGCCTTCCTCTCCAGCGTTGCCGGAGCTTCCCGTCTGCCCAGCGCCATCAGAGTCGCCAGTGTGCCCAGTGCCATCTGAGCTACCCGTCTGCCCAGTGCCGCCAGTCTGCCCGGTGCCGCCAGTCTGCCCGGTGCCGCCAGTCTGCCCGGTGCCGCCAGTCTGCCCGGCGCCGCCAGTCTGCCCGGCGCCGCCAGTCTGCCCGGCGCCGCCAGTCTGCCCGGCGCCGCCAGTCTGCCCGGCGCCGCCAGTCTGCCCGTCGCCGCCAGTCAGCCCGTCGCCGCCAGTCAGCCCGTCGCCGCCAGTCAGCCCGTCGCCGCCAGTCAGCCCGTCGCCGCCAGTCTGCCCGGCGCCGCCAGTCTGCCCGGCGCCGCCAGTCTGCCCGGCGCCGCCAGTGCCGCCAGTCTGCCCAGCGCCGCCAGTCTGCCCAGCGCCGCCAGTCTGCCCAGCGCCGCCAGTCTGCCCGGCGCCGCCAGTGCCGCCAGTCTGCCCGGTGCCGCCAGTCTGCCCGGTGCCGCCAGTCTGCCCGGCGCCGCCAGTCTGCCAGGGACCGCCAGTGCCGCCAGTCTGCCAGGTGCCGCCAGTCTGCCAGGGGCCGCCAGTGCCGCCAGTCTGCCAGGTGCCGCCAGTCAGCCAGGGGCCGCCAGTCAGCCAGGTGCCGCCGGTGCCGCCAGTCAGCCAGGGGCCGCCAGTGCCGCCAGTCAGCCAGGGGCCGCCAGTCAGCCAGGGGCCGCCAGTCAGCCCAGAGGCGCCAGAGCCCCTCTGTCCCGAGCTTCCGCCCCTCTGTCCCGAGCTGCCTCTCAGCCCAGTGGGGTCATTTAGAAGGGTCGCCGTGGTTAGGAGGCGGACAAGGCGGACTAAGACGATGGTGAAGTGGGGTCCGCGTCCCGCGCCAGAGCCGCCACCGCGGACAGACGCCCACCCAGACCCTCCCCTATAGGTTAAGGTTTTGCGGCCGGAGTCCGCACCTTTGGGGGGGGGGTACTGTCACATTCTTACCTTTTTTATTTCCTTTGTTTTGTCATTATTTAGTATGGTCAAGGCGTGAGTTGGGGTGGACAGTCTGTTTGTTTTTCTATGATTTGGGTATTTCTATGTTTTGGCCTAGTATGGTTCTCAATCAGAGGCAGGTGTCATTAGTTGTCTCTGATTGAGAATCATACTTAGGTAGCCTGGGTTTCACTGTGTTTTTTGTGGGTGATTGTTCCTGTCTCTGTGTTTGCACCAGATAGGACTGTTTTGGGTTTTCATTTGTTCATGTGAAGTGCTTTATTAAACATGAATCAAAATAACCACGCTGCGCTTTGGTCCGCCTCTCCTTCAAGTCAAGAAAACCGTTAGTGACACTGTAAAGTCCATGGAGAATAAGAGCACCCCTCAGCTGCCCACTACACTGAGGCTAGGAAACACTGTCACCACCGATAAATCCCTGCCCTGCCTTTCTAAAGTCTTCGAAAAGCCAAGTGAACAAACAGATCACCGACCATCTCGAACCCCACCGTACCTTCTCCGCTATGCAATCCGGTACAACTCTCCTTCCATGGCCTCCAACTGCTCTTAAACATTAGTAAAACTAAATGCATGCTCTTCAACTGATCGCTGCCCGCACCCGCCTGCCCGCCTAGCATCATTATTCTGGACAGTTCTGACTTAGAATATGTGGACAACTATAAATACCTAGGTGTCTGGTTAGACTGTAAACTCTCCATCCAGACTCATATCGAGCATCTCCAATCTAAAATGAAATCTAGAATCGGCTTCCTATTTCGCAACAAAGCCTCCTTCCCTCATGCTGCTCCTTCACCATTCCTTGACTTCGACGACGTCATTCACAAAATAGCCTCCAACACTCTACTCAGCAAATTGGATGGAGTCTATCACAGTGCCATCAGTTTTGTCACCAAAGCCCCATATACTACCCACCACTGCGACATGTATGCTCTCGTTGGCTGGTCCTCGCTACATATTCGCCGCCAAACCCATTGGCTCCGGGTCATCTTTGCTAGGTAAAGCTCTGCCTTTTCTCAGCTCACTGGTCACCATAGCAACACCCACCCACAGCACACACTCCAGCAGGTATATTTCACTGGTCATCCCCAAAGCCAACACCTCCTTTGGCCGCCTTTCCTTCCAGTTCTCTGCTGCCAATGACTGGAACGAATTGCAAAAATCACTGAAGTTGGAGACTTATCTCCCTCACTAACTTCAAGCTTCAGCTGTCAGAGCAGCTTACCGATCGCTGCAGCTGTACACAGCCCATCTGTAAATAGCCCATCCGTAAATAGCCCATCCAACCTACTATCTACCTTATCCCCATATTTGTTTTTTGTTTTTCTGCTCTTTTGCACACCAGTATTTCTACTTGCACATTCTCATCTGCACATCTATCACTCCAGTGTTAATTGCTAAATTGTAATTACTTTGCCATTATGGCCTATTTATTGCCTTACCTCCTTACTTAATTTGCACACACTGTATACATATTTTCTATTGTGTTATTGACTATGTTTGTTTATCCCATGTGTAACTCTGTTGTTTTAGTCACGCTGCTTTGCTGTATCTTGGCCAGGTCGCAGTTGTAAATGAGAACTTGTTCTCAACCGGCCTACCTGGTTAAATAAAGGTCAAATAAAAAAATCCCTCCCTCTTATCCTTCCCCCTCCCTCTTATCATTCCCTCTTCCCTCCAATTCTTCCCCCACCCTCTTATTTTTCCATATCCCTCTCACCTCCCCTCTTATCCTCTTCTCCTTCCCTCTGCCTTTTATTCTTCTCTCCCTCTTATTCTTCTCTCTCCCTCTTATCCTTCCCTCTGCCTCTTATCCTTCCCTCTGCCTCTTATCCTTCCCTCTCCATCTTCCCTCTTATACTTCCCCCTCCCTCTTATCCTTCCATCTCCCCCCTAGCTCACCTCATGACTCTAATTTGCTTTCCCTGTTTTTTTTACATTCTTTTACAGTTTCATTCCCATTTTTATGTCATGTTCTCTTTATTTTTCTTTCACTCTTATCTTTATCGCTGTTGTAGAATTTCTTGGTGTGTTTGTAGACATGGCAGTGAAAGGATTTTAATCAAATTTGTGTGTGTGCTGTCCTTAGTTACATTGGTCTTTGGCATAATGGGCAGTCTGTTATTACTGCATGTTCTCTATGTGCTTGTTCCTGGTTGTCATAGTGAGTGTATGGTCATTTTATATGGTGAACGGGTGGGCTGAGACTGCTTTATTAGTCTGGTTACTGATGTCAGACTAACACACACACCATGCATTTGTCTGGGCAGCACCCTGACCACACTGTACAAGCGCACACACAGAAATATACACATGTAGGCCATGTCACCGTCTGTCCAGTTTTCCAACCACCAACTCTTTCAGATACCTCTGAAAGACAACGTCTGAGGCGCTCTGTCATGGGTCATCTCCAAAGTCAACATGTGACCTCAAAACTCGAGGCTGGTACCGGGCCTGTTGTGGGCGGTGACTCATGACAACACAAACAACAACAACCCTCTGTGACTTGCACAACAGTACCTCACACTAGGGCTTTTGGATGATGATAATTGCCAGCCAAATTACAGTGGTCACCAAAATAGCTGTTAGAATAGCTATACGTGTGTGTGTATACAGTTTCAGTCGGACGTTTACATACACCTTGGACAAATACAATTAAACTCAGTTTTTCACAATTCCTGACATTTAATCCTAGTAAAAATTCCCTGTCTTAGGTCAGTTAGGATCCCCACTTTATTTTAAGAATGTGTAACGTCAGAATAATAATAGAGAGAATGGTTTATTTCAGCTTTTATTTTTTTCATCACATTCCCAGTGGGTCAGAAGTTTACATACACTCAATTAGTATTTGGTAGCATTGCCTTAAACAATTTAAACTTGGGTCAAACGTTTCAGGTAGCCTTCCACAAGCTTCCCACATTACGTTGGGTGAATTTTGGCCCATTCCTCATGACAGAGCTGGTGTAACTGAGTCAGATTTCTAGGCCTCCTTGCTCGCACACACTTTTTCAGTTCTGCCCACGAATGTTCTATGGGATTGAGGTCAGGGCTTTGTGATGGCCACTCCAATACCTTGACTTTGGTGTCCTTTAGCCATTTTGCCACAACTTTGGAAGTATGCTTGGGGTCATTGTCCATTTGGAAGACCCATTTGCGACCAAGCTTTAACTTCCTGACTGATGTCTTGAGATGTTGCTTCAATATATCCACATACTTATCCTCCCTCATGATGCCATCTATTTTGTGAATTGCACAAGACCCTTCTGCAGCAAAGCACACCCACAACATGATGCTGCCACCCCTGTGATTCACTTTGGGATGGTGTTCTTCAGCTTGCAAGCCTCCCCTTTTTCCTCCAAACATAACTGTTTGGCAATAAATACTATTGTTATTTTTCACAACGTTCTATGACGACTGCATGGTCCCATGGTGTTTATACTTGCGTACTATTGTTTGTACAGATGAACGTGGTACCTTCAGGTGTTTGGAAATTGCTCCCAAGGATGAACCAGACTTGTGGAGGTCTACAATTCTTTCTATGAGGTCTTGAATGATTTCTTTTGATTTTCCCATGATGTCAAGCAGAGGCGCTGAGTTTGAAGGTAGGCCTTGAAATACATCCACAGGTACACCTCCAATTGACTCAATGATGTCAATTAGCCTATCAAAAGCTTCTGAAGCCATAACATAATTGCATAAGGGTTTTCTAATGATCAATTAGCCTTTTAAAATGATAAACTTGGATTAGCTAACACAACGTGCCATTGGAACACAGGAGTGATGGTTGCTGTTAATGGGCCTTGGTGCGCATATGTAGATATTCCATTAAAAATCAGCCGTTTCCAGCTACAATAGTCATTTACAACATTAACAGTGTCTACACTGTATTTCTGATCAATTTGATGTTATTTTAATGGACAAAAAATGTACTTTTCTTTCAAAAACAAGGACATTTCTAAGTGACCCCAAACTTTTGAACGGTAGTGTATTTATAATTAAGAGGCACATTTTCTCTTCCTCTGCTCCTGGCTGCATGTGCTGCCATAGAAATAGAATGAATAGAATGGGAATCCCCATTCAAGTCAATGATGGCATAATGGGTGGACTGCAGGGAGCAAAGCAGGAAGTAAAAGCAGGATGTGTACCTATCAATAAGTGCTGTGATTTGTTGATTCAACTCAACTGACATTATAGAAGTTACATTCCATTGTGTGAGCCACATAAGTTAACATCATTTGAATGAACATTTTACCATGGAAATGATTATCACAATACCAGGCAGCCATTGTGAGTGTACCCATGAGTTTACCTGGCAAATTGCCTGGGTTAGGGTGTAATATGAATAGAATGACAGTAAAACCATTATGCTATGTATTTGCTGAGTAGTTAGCTGAAATTCAATGCGATTGTGTTTATTTTACACTTTGATGGCACTGCTACCATTCACTCCCAGTCATTTTCGCTTCAGCCCTGGTCCAATGAATTAGTTTATTTTCTAGCTGATGTCTAATGTCTATACTGTCATCAGCAGTGGCCCTCGGTCTCTGTAACACACAGCTCTCAGTCTCTCAGCTTATGTTCCAAACTGCAGATCCAGTCAGAGAAGGACCGGCGTATATCCAGGATGCCCTGGCAGACAACATTATGAACACAGTCCAATACGACAAAAACAATAGACTATTTGGAGGTAAGAGAGGTTTGTGGACAGTATCATTTCAGGGTATAAGGAGCCTGGTTGACCTATGAGAGGAACTATTTTGAGTGAGGGGTAGGATAGTTTGGGGGTGAAATGGGACAGGTAGCTCAAAGCTGAAGCCCAAGGGAGGAAATAAAACCGCCATTGTTCCAATGTGAGAGGCCCAGGGTTGTGGCCTAGAAAATAGGCTCTCCTGCCAGTTCACTGGGCTTTCATGCACACCTATCCGAAACCTTTCACCCTCTCATAACCAAGTAGTGTCTGTCTTTCCATTAGGGGGGGGCAGAGCTTAGAGATGGGCTATCTGACCATTTCCCCAGAGGTTTGTTGTGGTCACCATGGTGATTCACTCTGTGGGCTGTTGCTGGTGGAGATGTGAGTGCGATTACCAATAAGGAACAAAAGAGTCTTCATGTTCAAACAGGCTCCAGTTTCCTTCCCTCAGAGCAGAGAGCTGCTTTAAAAGGGGTTTTGTTGTATGGTCTCCACAGAACAATACACTAATAGAGTGATTGGTAGGCTCCAGCGCCCAGAGGGATGGATAGGGCCTGGGGGTTCTGGTACCACTGAGGAATTTGAATAGGGATCAAAGCAGATTAAGGGGGGGTAGTAATCTAACCATTGAAGCAATGTGTGGCTCATAAAATGGGAAGGAGATTATGTAATCTTATGAAACAATGTTTATAAGGTTCCTCTTTTTCCATGTATTAACTTAATATAGCAGAGATAAAAATATAGACTTCCTGTGTAGAACCCAGTTGTAGTAAATATGTAACTAACTAAAGAACTCAGGTTTACCTTAGCTGTTTAGCATACTTAGTAGAAATGTATAGCTCTGTATGATAGCAGTAGTCAATGAGATTCTACAGACTTCCACCCACAGTAAGTATCCATTATGTTTGTGTCATTGCTGCGTGTGTTGTACACCAGCTGCACCATTAAGACTGTGTGGGGTGATGTTCATTGGCTCTTTTGGAGAGCAGTACTACTGCTTCACTGCTTTTGTTAGCCTCAGAACCATGATCCACCTTCTTAAGCCCTGTTTTTAAAGACCACCTACAGGACCTCAGGACCACATCTTATAGCGGACACCACGGCAGGGGAGGTGAAGGGGGAGAGTGGCTGGAGCGGGGGTTGGGGGAGAAGGGGTGTGGAGAGTTGAGGGGGGAAGGGGTAGAGCCTCTCTCTGGGGATATACAGAACCAGTCAAAAGTTTGGACACCTAGTCATTCAAGGGTATCTCTTTATTTGTACTATTTTCTACATTGTACAATAACAGTGAAGACATCAAAACTATTGTAACGTTTGTCGTCGGAAGGTGACCAAGGTGCAGCGTAGTAGGCATACATTATTTTATTTAAATGTTCCACCAAGAAAAACACAATAAACAATACAACGAACTAAAAGCTTCGTCGTGCAAAACTACATGCACTCAAACAACGACAAGATCCCACACTGAAGGAGGGGAAAAGGGCTGCCTAAGTATGATCCCCAATCAGAAACAATGCCCACCCAAATCACACTCTGACCTGAGCAAACATAGAGAATAACAAGGATCTCTAAGGTCAGGGCGTGACAACTATGAAATAATACAAGGAATAATACAAGGAAGTGTTAAACAAATCAAAACATATTTTAGATTATTCAAAGTAGCCACTCTTTGCCTTGACAGCTTTGCACACTCCTGGCATTCTCTCAACCAGCTTCCCCTGGAATGCTTTTCCAACAGTCTTGAAGGAGTTCCCACATATGCTGAGAACTTGCTGGCTGCTTTTCCTTGACTCTGCAGTCCAACTCATCCCAAACCATCTCAATTGGGTTGAGGTCGGTGATTGTGGAGGCCAGGTCATCTGATGCAGCACTCCATCATACTTCTTCTTGGTAAAATAGCCCTTACACAGCCTGGAGGTGTGTTGTGTCATTGTCCTGTTGAAAAACAAATGATAGTCCCACTAAGTGCAAACCCAATGGAATGGCGTATCGCTTAAGAATGCTGGTTAAGTGTGCCTTGAATTCTAAATAAATCACTGACAGTGTCACCAGCAAAGCACCCCCACACCATAACACCTCCTCTTTCATGCTTCACGGTGGCAACCACACATGCGGAGATCATCTGTTTACCTATTCTGCGTCTCACATAGACACAGCGGTTGGATCCAAAAATCTCAAACTGGCACTCATCAGACCAAAGGACAGATTTCCACCGGTCTAATGTCCAGTGTTCATGTTTATTGGCCAAAGCAAGTCTCTTCTTATTATTGGTGTCCTTTAGTAGTGGTTTCTTTGCACCAATTTGACCATGAAGGCCTGATTCACGTAATCTCCTCTGAACAGTTGATGTTGACTGTCTGTTACTTGAACTCTGAAGCATTTATTTGTTCTGCAATCTGAGGCTGGTAACTCTAATGAACTTATCCACTGCAGCAGAGGTAACTCCGGGTTAACACCAGTCTCAACATCAACAGTGAAGAGGCGACACCGGGATGCTGGCCTTCTAAGTAGAGTTGCAAAGAAAAAGCCACATCTCAGACTGGCCAATAAAAAGAAAAGATTAAGATGGGCAAAAGAACACAGACACTGGACAGACGAAGATTGGAAAAAAGTGTTATGGACAGACTAATCTAAGTTTGAGGTGTTCGGATCACAAAGAAGAACATTCGTGAGACGCAGTAAAAATAAAAAGATGCTGGAGGAGTGACTCCATCTGTCAAGCACATGGTGGAGGCTATGTGATGGTCTGGGGGTGCTTTGGTGGTGGTAAAGTGGGAGATTTGTACAGGGTAAAGGGATCTTGAAGAAGGAAGGCTAGCACTCCGTTTTGCAATGCCATGCCATACCTTGCGGACACCACTTAATTGGAGCCAATTTCCTCCTACATCAGGACAATGACCCAAAGCACAGCTCCAAACTATGCAAGAACTATTTAGGGAAGAAGCAGTCAGCTGGTATTCTGTGTTAATGGAGTGGCCAGCACAGTCACTGGATCTCAACCCTATTGAGCTGTTGTGGGAGCAGCTTGACCGTATGGTACGTAATAAGTGCACATCAACAGCCAGTAAAAAGGCTATCACTTGGAAATGGCTACAAAAAGACCCTCCCACAGTGACACAATGGATAGACATTGTAAAAGAAATACAACACATGGAGCGTATGACCTTTGCTTTAAGAACACAAGAGAGAGGTCAGGAATACTGGGAAAAATGGGTTTCGTACTTGAAAAAGGTCTAATTCAAAGATGTCAATGTAACTAATATGATGAAGGTATGACGTGCACTGTAACTGCCAGATCTTTTTTTGTTCCTTTATTTTCCTACAATAAAAACAAAGTATAAAAAAAAGAAGTGCCCATCAAGCCAATCCAACTTGTGGGAGGTGCATCAGGAAGCATGGGGTGAAATCTCTTCAGATTACCTCAACAAATTGACAACTAGAATGCTAAAGGTCTGCAAGGCTGTAACTGCTGCAAATGGAGGATTCTCTGACTAAAGCAAAGTTTACAAGACAATTATTATTTCTAACCTTGTCAACATCTTGACTATGTATGTTTTCATGAAAAACAAGGATATTTCTAACTGACCCTAAACTTTTGAACAGTAGTGTATAACAAGAAAATGACCACAGCTGTATAATAGTGATTGTGCTATGAGAATTGAATGACTATTGATTATATCAATGTTGTAACGGCTGTCGTGGGATGAAGGAGAAGAGGACCAAAATGTAGCGTGGTAAGTGTCCATAATATATTTTAATAAAATAACACTGGACACAGAAAACAAAAGGAACAAGAGAAATAAATGAAAACCGACACAGTCCTGTGTGGAACAAACACTGACACGGAAAAATAATCACCCACAAAACACAGGTGGGAAAAGGCTACCTAAGTATGATTCTCAATCAGAGACAACGAACGACACCTGCCTCTGATTGAGAACCATACCAGTCCAAACACATAACCACAACATAGAAAAAAGAACATAGACTACCCACCCTTACCCACACCCTGACCAAACTAAAACAAAGACATAACAAAGGAACTAAGGTCAGAATGTGACAAATGTAATGTTGTCCCCTTGTACATGACAAATACAACTAAAATAACACTGAAAGTAAGATAAATCAGATAATGTGATTTGATTTGACTTGGATCTCACAGTACATTCTTTCAAAATAAAGTGTATTTCCCAATAATTCTGAATAGTTTTTTTCCCAGATAGTCAGTACACTTCACAATGTCTGACTGTCAGATGCTCTCTCTCTTGGCACTATGTCAGAAGGAGAACTATGATTATGTCCACCATAAAGACCAGAAGATGACGTGTCAAACACAAACATTCTGTAAATACAGTCACTCTACAGCAGAAGGCCTGTTACAGTATATCATCCTGACCATATTTTCCCTGGACAAGAATGTATGTGAATATGTAGTACTTAAGAGCTTGAGATCCAGTGATACTGCAAAATCCCTCCCTTCCTCCTGATCCTAACATAGCTGTTTTTCCCATGATGTCAAGCAAAGAGGCACTGAGTTTGAAGGTAGGCCTTGAAATACATCCACAGGTACACCTCCAATTGACTCCAATGATGTCAATTAGCCTATCAGAAGCTTCTAAAGCCATTACGTAATTTTCTTGAATTTTCCAACCTGTTTAAAGGCCCAGTCAACTTAGTGTATGTAATCTTCTGACCCACTGGAATTGTGATACACTGAATTATAAGTGAAATAATCTCTGTAGACAATTGTTGGAAAAATTACTTGTGTCATGCACGAAGTAGATGTCCTAACCGACTTGCCAAAACTATAGTGTGTTGACAAGAAATACGTGGAGTGGTTGAAAAACGAGTTGTAATGTCTCCAACCTAAGTGTATGTAAACTTCTGACTTCAACTGTATGTATGGTTTTTTCCAAGTTTATACATTTGTTGGCAGACTTTTCTGAAATGGTGCATGCTGAAATTCAGTGTGAAACTTATGCAAGAGTTATAAATAAGGCCCCTGAAGTCTCCACCTGGGCAGAGGAGCAAAGGCTATGTCTCCGGGGTCTAGTAAAGGGGAGGACAGAGAGGGCTCCAATATTTACTGTAGATATAGAGTAAGGGTCTATTAAAGGGGAAGGACAGAGATGGTTCTAATAACGCCTGTAAATATACAGTACGGGTCTATTAAAGGGAAGGACAGAGAGGGCTCCAATATCTCCTGTAGATATAACCAACAGTTGAGCATCTGTTATCAGCATACATGACTGTGCAGTCTGCAGGATCTGCTCTGCTTCTAGTTTCAGCAGCCTTTGAGCAGGACATGATGCCTCCCTCACCTGCTTTCATAACCTCATACTCCCCCTCCCCTTATTGAGAACACTGCCTCTTGATTACATGTACCTTCCCTCTTATTTCATCTCCTGTAACTCAATTCCCCATACATTCACTAACACTTAAATAATCATGTATTTTTATTATGGTGGAGGGGGTATAACTGAGCCAGGGCAGGGCCCCTCCTGTATGTGTATGTGTATGTGTGTGTGTGTGTGTTTGTGTCTGTGTGTTTGGGCAGCACACAGGTGAACAGAGGCACTGGGTGGTCCTTTTGTCCTGCCAACAGTTATCTGGGGGACCCATACAGGGGCCACGGGGGGAAATTGACTTACAATACAAGCTGTCTTCCAATGTCTCCATATTGAGTGGGGGAGAGGTGAAGTTTGAGTTGGCTACTTATAACTTTATGTTACAAACACGCTCTTCTGGGTCTGACATGTCATTGCTGGGTGAGAACACACCACTCCCTTGGGTGTGCATTAACAAAAATGAGTAAAGGCAATTAAGCATATTTTTTAAATAGGGCACCCACCACCTATCACATACACAAAGCTAAATGAAATACATTAACCATTTTAAATCACAAATGGTGGCTAACAGTTATAAGACAGTTATTTTTAACCGTTAAATAACAAGGACTTTTCGATGTTGCGCGACATGTTCTTTGTCACTTCCTGTTGACAGCAGGCTACTAATTTAGTAGTAGTATTAAACACTTGCAAGTTGTCACTTTCTGCGTTGTTTTTTTCCCGAATGAGTTTCACTGTCGGGAGGGCGGAGTTCAACTCACCAAAACCCTCCATATTATAATCTAAGTGTCAGACAGAATCTTTACCTTTGGGACAAACATCGAAGGAGACCTTGTGCCTTGCTATTCACTCTTCTGGTAACTCGAGAGGCTGGTGTTGTATTTGTATTGAGTTACTAACCGGAGACGTTGTATGCTCAAATAACGTTTTTGGACCGTTTAAATCCAAACTATTCAAGTAAGGATCTACTATCTCCACATGGAGACGCGGTATACACTTTAAAAATGTATGTAGGATATGGCAATGTAACTATGTTTCAGGCTAGCCTACGTATTACGTTCTTTGTATAGTTCGAGAGAGATGAGTGATGTGAGTCTACATTGTTGCCAGCCAGGATGGATTCAACTTCTAGTGCGACTCTTCAAAGTGGATGTATTCTAATGAGCTACTTTGTAAACAATGATCATTATTGGTCAACACTTGGGTCATATCCTCATTCTCTCGACTTCACGGTTACTGTACTGTTAGCAAAGCCTCCACCCATTTCCATAACTGAAATGCAGAATTATACTTGTTTTTTTTGTTTCAGACATGGATAGTGTTTCTCAAAGTAAATGTCAAGGTGATTTAGTAGGCTGCTTGTCATCTAATTTCTTTAATCAAATTTTCAGACTAGCATCCTTCATTTTTGTAACCAATTGTTTTGAATAGCCTACAGTAGGGCAGGCTTTAGCCTACATTTTCCTAGCCAACACACACAGAGCTCTGAAGGAGTTTACAGTCTGTACATGTCTGAACTGGAGTTAGTTTAATTAACTTGTGGAGGAGAGGCAGGGGTGTGTTGTCACCACCCTCAAATTCCTCTGCTGCAGGAGGCTATGACTGAGTGTTGTTTATAGTTCCTGGTCAAGATTGGGCTTGGTGTTGGGTTATCTTGTCCTGTATCTGTCAGTAGCCTACTTTTTTTTTTTTACTAACAGTTTCAGAATAAAGTAACTGTGAAGAGGATTAAAGATCCCAAGGAACATCAGAGAATTCCAAAGATTAGCATGGTAACTTAGTTGATCTACTGTAGGCCATTGTGCAGAGACAAACTCTTTACAATTGTTTTAATTATTTTGATTTAACCTATATTTAATTAGGCAAGTCAGTTAAGAACAAATTCTTATTTACAATGACAGTCTACCCTGGCCAAACCCTAACCCGGACAATGCTGGGCCAATTGTGCACCGGCCTATGGGATTTCCAATCATGGCCAGTTGTGATACAGCCGGGAATCAAACCAGGGTCTGTAGTGACACCTCTAGCACTGAGATGTAGTGCCTTAGACCACTATTTTTTTAATAATATAATTAACCCACCACATCTGTTTCTCATTCTGCACTGAGACAATGGCTGTCTGGGTTTTATTGCAAGCTGTTGCATAATTGAATTCATAAAGCCAGTATTTCCACAGAAAGGAGGCTAGAGCTAATGTGGTCTCCTAAAAATGTTATCTGACTTTATATGAACTATAGAGAGACTGGCAATAGGGTGTCAATATCAGGATAAGTAGTGCACTACTTGGTGCAGGTCTTGGGGCCTGACAGTGTCTATTAGTCATGTTTAGACAGCATGACTAACACTTCACTTGACAATGGTGATACTGAAGCCAGTGCCATAGGGGCACAGGACCTTGTAGCTCCTGTCAAAACCATAAGGAAGAAGGACATGCTATACTGCTCTCTGTTTGGATTGTGGTGAACAACAGTGAGTCATAATCCTACATGTAAATGACTTCCATTACTCTCTCTCCCCCTCTTCCAGGTGGGTCAATCAATCAGTGAGTGAGACCTGAGATGGGCCTCCCCTCGTTACTGTGCATGTGTGTGCTGGTGACCCTGGGTGGCCACCGGGGGGTGATCTCCCAGGCCCCCTCCACCCCATCCTATGGCGAACGAGGCTCCGACCTGGGTCTCCAGGTGTTCCAGCAGGTGGCCCGCTCCAGACCCCAGGAGAACGTGGTGCTCTCCCCCCATGGCGTGGCATCCATCCTGGGTATGCTGCTGCCAGGCGCCCACGGAGAGACCCGCAGGCAGCTCCTCACAGCACTCCGCTACAAGAAGAATGGTAAGACTTCCTTAATACTAGTCCTTTCATAGCCTCATCCAGTGTCTCTCATTAAAGGGATACTGTGAGATTCTGGCAATTAAGCCACTTTTCTACTTGCCCACAGTCCGATGAACTCATGGATACCATTTTTATGTCTCTGCGTGGTAGTTTTGTGAGCCAATGCTAACTAGTTTAACGCAATGACTGGAAGTCTACAGGTACACGAGCGTATGCTACTGTACCTGTTTACTTCGTCATACTCCTTCCCAGAGGAACGACACTGTTTTCAGAGAATCACAACATATCTGTTAGTGGTGGCTGTTTAACATCAGCCTGTTAAACAGCCACCACTAACATTGAGTGGCTGCTGCCAACACACTGACTCAACTCCAGCCACTTTAATAATGGGAATTGATGGGAAATGATGTAAAATATATCACTAGCCACTTTAAACAATGCTACCTAATGTAATGTTTACATACCCTACATTATTCATCTCATATGTATACGTATATACTGTACTCTATATCATCTACTGCATCCTTATGTAATACATGTATCACTAGCCACTTTAACTATGCCACTTTGTTTACATACTCATCTCATATGTATATACTATACTCGATACCATCTACTGTATCTTGCCTAAGCTGCTCTGTACCATCACTCATTCATATATCTTTATGTACATATTCTTTATCCCCTTACACTGTGTATAAGACAGTAGTTTTTTTTGTTGGAATTGTTAGTTGGATTATTACTGCATTGTCGGAACTAGAAGCACAAGCATTTCGCTACCCTCGCATTAACATCTGCTAACCATGTGTATGTGACAAATAAAAATAGATTTGATTTATCTCATTAAAATTCCCCAATTCTTCTTTCCAGGCCCTTATAAGATGTTGAAAAAGCTCCACAAGATGCTGACGGCCAAGTCCAACCAGGACATCGTGACTATCGGCAACGCTATGTTCTCCCAGCAGGGCTTCCCTATGGAGGAGGCTTTCATGTCCTCCAACAGGGCCAACTTCCAGTGTGAGAGCCGGACCTTGGATTTCACTGACACCCAGGCGGCTGCAGCCACAATCAACATCTGGGTCAACAACCAGACCAAAGGTGAGACTTCAACTGGATTCAAAGTTATTGTTGTACAGTCAATTAAAACATGACCATAGATCTCTAATGTAATTATGTATGTATGTAATTATGTATGTAATTAAGCTACATTCATGTAGAACCAGATTTGATTTAACTAGGTCTTGTGATGATTTTACATTAAATAGAAGTCACTAACTTGAAGGTTTATTTTGGTCAGTGTGTCACTGGTGTTGGAATGATACATTTTTCTGACTGTTGTGTTGTCATTTACAGGCCACATCCCCACTCTGGTCAAGGCAGACATGTTGGATGGCGCTTTGACCCGCCTGGTGGCCGTCAACGCCATCTACTTTAAAGGCCTGTGGAAGTCCCGCTTTCAGACAGAAAACACCAAGATAAGAACCTTCAACGCGGGAGACGGCAATTCATACAAGGTCCCCATGATGTCCCAGCTGTCAGTCTTCAACATTGGTGAGTTCTGCTCTGAGACCTAAGACACCACTCTGAACCCTTCTGTCCTGCTCACTGGGCTAATATTCTGTCCTGCTCACTGGGCTAATATTCTGACCTGCTCACTGGGCTAATATTCTGACCTGTGTGTGAAATGATATACTGTCTGCTGTAGACCACATAATTCCATCTTGACTGTAGTTTAGCCATTTATGTGACGTGAGTTTGTCATGTCGGCCTAAGAGTAGTCGAGTTAGGTATTTATCAATGCCTTACAGTTTTAGCACAGAATAGCTACTCTCTGGACGGTCTAGGATTATTTCCCTGACGTGCCTAGTTCATTTCTGAGAATAAATTGGGAAAACCTCTTGAATAAAATTACTGCAGTAAAACATTGCTCTTGGGAATCATTTCCATCCTCTATTTACAGAGAAAATGTTACAGAATAACACATTAGGCAAGTATACTTCTCAGACATAAATGACAGATTAAGTCACTTTTGATATTTGTGAATAATGGGAAACATTGTTGCTTTATGACAACATGTGGAGTTCAGCTTTGATTACTTGTTTTATGGCTGTTTCAAAGTATGACTGTATATAGTCCTGTCAATGATTGTGTTGTTGGATCGGTATCACTGTGGTTTTGGCATCTTTGTCTTGCCACATCCCACCACAGATTTTTCTGGGAACCAACAACTCCATCCTCCTCATTATGCAACTAAAGCCAAACTAGACTAGAAAACAAACATATTAATGTCACTATAGATGAGAGATATAGTATTTATTCACAAGATGACTATCCTCAAAGGTGTTGATTAATGTCAGAATTTCAGGTGGACCATGAATACAGTAACACTTCTTAGCCTACGGTATGGATACCCCTCACCCCTGACCCCTCATCTCCTAGGTCTGGCCAGCACACCCCAAGGGCTGAATTATAAGGTCATCGAACTACCGTATCACGGCAACAGCATAAGCATGCTGATCGCCCTGCCATCTGAGGAGGACACGCCCCTAGGTGATGTCATCGCTCACATCAGCACAGCCACGGTACAGAGCTGGACCAAGCTGTTGCACCAGAGGAAGGTCCGCCTGCTGCTGCCCAAGTAAGACCCAAACACAATCCACTCACTGGTTCAAAAACCCTTACCCAGAATCCTGTACAGGAGGGTGCAATGTGCTAAACACATTGCAGGTAAAAAATATATTGTATAGAGCTGATGTTATTGCCCACTACATGACAGAGAAGCGTGTCTGTAATGTTGCATCCCAATGACCAGGTAACTTCCAGGTATTGTTGCAGGGTCAGGTCAAAGACAAGACACACCCACTCCTAGCTCTTTTACTGGCAGGAAGCACTTCCTGTCACCTGTTAACACTCATCAAATTTCACACATGAATGACTAACTCCTATGTACAACATTGTGCATTCTTTCTATTTGTTATGTGTATGAAAAGTCTTCACTAATTGTTGAAGGAAAGGCTCTGTGTGTGTGTGTGTGTGTATAGGTTTACTGCTGAGGCCGAAGTGGACCTGCAAGCCTCCCTCTCAGCCCTGGGGATAACGATCCTATTTGATGAGGGCAAAGCCGACTTCAGACACCTCAGTGAGTGGCACTGGGATCATAAATCAAATATCACATAGAACTGTGATGTCTTCTTTCTGACAGTGTATCAATCATTGGTCTGTCTGACTTGACACAACAATGACTGGAGCTAATATATGAAAGGATTGTGGACTGTTTACTGCAGTGAGATCTCCAAATAGCCATGATTCATGACTAACTGTCCGGTGTGAAGTGCCGATAAAGCATAAGATGTTCTTTACTACTAACATCTTCTGCAGGCTTCCTTAAATTTTGGATCAGAATTAGTGTGCATAATAATTGGGTTGTCCTTTACCGCCACCTAGTGGGACATTGTTTTTAATCAATGGAACTATACAGCACTAATATTTTGTCATCCAACTTTTCCCTTAGGTACAGAGCCTGTGTATATATCTAAAGCTCTACAGAAGGCCAAGATCGAGATCAATGAGGATGGAACTAAAGCAGCAGCTGTTACGAGTGAGTTGTTGTTGGTTTAGTCATTTTTGTTTCTGTTTGTATTTAGTTTAGTGTGTGTGAATTGGATTTTGATTCTGTGTGGATATTCTCTCTGAATATTAGAGATCAGGCAGGTTGAAGATGTAAGTGTTTTCATTTGTATTTCAAATTTTTCTCCAGCTGCCATCTTAATGGCCAGGTCTTCTCCACCTTGGATCATCGTAGACCGACCCTTCCTCTTCCTCATTCGGCACAACCCAACAGGTACAGCATGCTGTCTCTCTGTCAATCTCTCATTTTTCTATTACTTTTAGGATATACTCTAATGGCTTCAAAAGACTGGCATCCTCTTTGGCAAAGATCACTAGTTGTTGTGTAATTGACATGACATAAATCGGGACGCATGTCAGGTCAAATTCTGATCTCTGGTCATATTCTGTCTTTGTTTTTCTTTCTTATTGATATGTTGACTATGTTAATTTTCTTCTATTTTCTGTAGAATTACTTGTTGTTTCCTTGGTCCTCAGGTACAATCCTCTTCATCGGCCAGGTCAATCAGCCTTGAGCCTTTCCTGCCTGCAGATATCCCTTTCACTGGAATGTGCCTTCCGAGCTTCAAAATAATACATTTTTAATATACACAGCACACACTTCCTTGCTCACATGCAAGCACACCTATACCACACTTGCACACAAACAACATACACACTGTCATACTCAAAGACTTGTATTTGTGGACAATGTGGACATATTATGATGCTATTTCTTTTAAATGTTTGCATTTGATTTTACTTTTATTATGGTCCATAATATAGTGTTCTGCCAATGAGACATTTCCATTGTGTTTAATTATCATTTCTAGATTATTTGCTACCTTTTTTAAATGACCCTGAATGTCAAATGTGTATATTATTATGGAGTACATTTCAGTTTGAATTCATGTTATTGGTGATTTTGCATGTTCAATTTAAGATTGGAAAGTTACACGCCAAGTCACTGACTTTAATTTAGCCACTCAAACCCATGTTTTGATAGGCATTAAACTCTGTTTCCAATACTTTTTATTTTTTAAATAAACATCCTTTCTGTTGTCTCAATCAAATATACAAAACTATATTTTTACTTTCTATAAAGTAAATTCATATTATGTAAAGGGTACCTTCTATTATTGAAAAGTACCTTTGATGTGCATTCGACTGGGAGATTCTCATTTGCGAAAAAGACAGTATTCTCCTCGACTCCTTCATCCCCTCTCCTCCGTGACCTGGAAACGACTCAAGTGATCTAGTGGTTGAGGAGAGTGTCAATTAATTAGTAGGCGAATGGAGCAGCATCACAAGAGTCATGTGAACTAAAGTTTTGTGAGCATGGACAGGATAGAGATAGGCAGACTAGTAAATTGAGATAAGATGGGTATCGAAGAAAGGCCATCTTTGTGTGTGTTCCCGAAAGCAGTATAGCGGACGAAGGCACGGCATGAGCATGGTGAACAAATAGACGTGATTATGGACAGCGAGGAAGAAGGAGAAGATGTTGAAGTACAAAATGTATCCTTCTGTCTCTGATGGCTCAGAAATTGAACCTGACCGAGTGAGAATTAATTACCTGTGGTGGCAGGTGTGGTGAAGACCTCTGAGTCCGAGCCTTACCGGGGTGGCGTTGAGGTGGATAAAATAAAAAATCCCCTGTGTCTGTGACGCCCACAGTTTGGTGTGACACAGACCCGGTGTTGAAACTGAGAAGACATTGTCCTTTTGAGATTTGAAGCAGCCTTTACCTGATAAAGTCATGTTAGGATATATCAGTTATCCCGAGAGCATTTGTGCCGAACCCACTAAGGTGTTTCAGATGCCAAGATTATGGTCATGTTGAAACAGTGTGTAGGAGGGAGATTCCAAGATGTGAGAAGTGTGTATGAGGGCATGGGACAAAGGAATGTGCAGTATCTGTGGAAAAACTTTGTCAAGTGTGGGGGTGCCCATGTTGCTGGGGATCAGAAGTGCCCGGTGCGAGAGACAGGTTGAGGTTGCCAGGGTCAGAGTAGAACAGAAGGTGTTGTTTGCTGAGGCAGTGAAGAGAGAAGAGGATGATGGGTCAAGGGTGAGCAGTAGGCCTAGGCTGATACATAGTGATACAAATTTGTGCTTCAGTAAGGTTGGCATCTGAGCATTCATTACCATGGTTATCAACTGTACCGCAGAAATGGAAGGTAAATCATATAAAATATGTTGTGGTGGCAGTTGCAGAGAAGAACTTGGGTGTACAAGTTTTTACTGCAGAAGAGTTACAAGGTCTGTTGAACGAAAGAGTCCCGTCCTTTCAAGCCATTGGCTTGGTGTAGGATCAGTTAGGGTCAAAGTAGTGGAATGGGGTGGTGATTTTTATTTGATTAAATAGTGGTCTACAGATGGAAGGTTAGTTGGTATGAAATAGGGGTATAGAGGTGGATGGTTAGTTGGTGGTATGTAATAGTGGTATAGAGGTGGAGGGTTAGTTGGTGGTGTTTAATAGTGGTATAGAGGTGGAGGGTTAGTTGGTGGTGTTTAATAGTGGTATAGAGGTGGAGGGTTAGTTGGTGGTGTTTAATAGGGGTATAGAGGGGGAGGGTTAGTTGGTGGTATAGAGGTGGAGGGTTAGTTGGTGGTGTTTAATAGGGGTATAGAGGGGAGTCGTTAGTTGGTGGTGTTTAATACTGGTATAGAGGTGGAGGGTTAGTTGGTGGTGTTTAATAGTGGTATAGAGGTGGAGGGTTAGTTGGTGGTGTTTAATAGTGGTATAGAGGTGGAGGGTTAGTTGGTGGTGTTTAATAGTGGTATAGAGGTGGAGGGTTAGTTGGTGGTGTTTAATAGTGGTATAGAGGTGGAGGGTTAGTTGGTGGTGTTTAATAGGGGTATAGAGGGGAGGGTTAGTTGGTGGTATGTAATAGCGGTATAGAGGTGGAGGGTTAGTTGGTGGTGTTTAATAGGGGTATAGAGGGGGAGTCGTTAGTTGGTGGTGTTTAATACTGGTATAGAGGTGGAGGGTTAGTTGGTGGTGTTTAATAGTGGTATAGAGGTGGAGTCGTTAGTTGGTGGTGTTTAATACTGGTATAGAACTGGAGGGTTACTTGGTGGTGTTTAATAGGGGTATAGAGGTGGAGGGTTAGTTGGTGGTATGTAATAGCGGTATAGAGGTGGAGGGTTAGTTGGTGGTGTTTAATAGTGGTATAGAGGTGGAGGGTTAGTTGGTGGTGTTTAATAGTGGTATAGAGGTGGAGGGTTAGTTGGTGGTGTTTAATACTGGTATAGAGGTGGAGGGTTACTTGGTGGTGTTTAATAGTGGTATAGAGGTGGAGGGTTAGTTGGTGGTGTTTAATACTGGTATAGAGGTGGAGGGTTAGTTGGTGGTGTTCAATACTGGTATAGAGGTGGAGGGTTAGTTGGTGGTGTTTAATAGTGGTATAGAGGTGGAGTCGTTAGTTGGTGGTGTTTAATACTGGTATAGAGGTGGAGGGTTAGTTGGTGGTGTTTAATAGGGGTATAGAGGTGGAGGGTTAGTTGGTGGTATGTAATAGCGGTATAGAGGTGGAGTCGTTAGTTGGTGGTGTTTAATACTGGTATAGAGGTGGAGGGTTAGTTGGTGGTATGTAATAGCGGTATAGAGGTGGAGTCGTTAGTTGGTGGTGTTTAATAGTGGTATAGAGGTGGAGTCGTTAGTTGGTGGTGTTTAATACTGGTATAGAGGTGGAGGGTTACTTGGTGGTGTTTAATAGGGGTATAGAGGTGGAGGGTTAGTTGGTGGTATGTAATAGGGGTATAGAGGTGGAGTCGTTAGTTGGTGGTGTTTAATACTGGTATAGAGGTAGAGGGTTAGTTGGTGGTATGTAATAGCGGTATAGAGGTGGAGTCGTTAGTTGGTGGTGTTTAATAGTGGTATAGAGGTGGAGTCGTTAGTTGGTGGTGTTTAATACTGGTATAGAGGTGGAGGGTTACTTGGTGGTGTTTAATAGGGGTATAGAGGTGGAGGGTTAGTTGGTGGTATGTAATAGGGGTATAGAGGTGGAGGGTTAGTTGATGGTGTTTAATAGTGGTATAGAGGTGGAGGGTTAGTTGGTGGTGTTTAATAGGGGTATAGAGGTGGAGGGTTAGTTGGTGGTGTTTAATAGTGGTATAGAGGGGGGGGTTAGTTGGTGGTGTTTAATACTGGTATAGAGGTGGAGGGTTAGTTGGTGGTGTTTAATAGGGGTATAGAGGTGGAGGGTTAGTTGGTGGTATGTAATAGCGGTATAGAGGTGGAGGGTTAGTTGGTGGTATGTAATAGCGGTATAGAGGTGGAGGGTTAGTTGGTGGTATGTAATAGGGGTATAGAGGTGGAGGGTTAGTTGGTGTTGTTTAATAGTGGTATAGAGGTGGAGGGTTAGTTGGTGGTGTTTAATACTGGTATAGAGGTGGAGGGTTAGTTGGTGGTGTTTAATATGGATATAGAGGTGGAGGGTTAGTTGGTGGTGTTTAATAGGGGTATAGAGGTGGAGGGTTAGTTGGTGGTGTTTAATAGGGGTATAGAGGTGGAGGGTTAGTTGGTGGTGTTTAATAGTGGTATAGAGGTGGAGGGTTAGTTGGTGGTGTTTAATACTGGTATAGAGGTGGAGGGTTAGTTGGTGGTGTTTAATAGGGGTATAGAGGTGGAGGGTTAGTTGGTGGTATGTAATAGCGGTATAGAGGTGGAGGGTTAGTTGGTGGTATGTAATAGCGGTATAGAGGTGGAGGGTTAGTTGGTGGTATGTAATAGGGGTATAGAGGTGGAGGGTTAGTTGGTGGTATGTAATAGGGGTATAGAGGTGGAGGGTTAGTTGGTGGTATGTAATAGGGGTATAGAGGTGGAGGGTTAGTTGGTGGTGTTTAATAGGGGTTTAGAGGTGGAGGGTTAGTTGGTGGTGTTTAATAGGGGTATAGAGGTGGAGGGTTAGTTGGTGGTGTTTAATAGGGGTTTAGAGGTGGAGGGTTAGTTGGTGGTGTTTAATACTGGTATAGAGGTGGAGGGTTAGTTGGTGGTGTTTAATAGTGGTATAGAGGTGGAGGGTTAGTTGGTGGTGTTTAATAGGGGTATAGAGGTGGAGGGTTAGTTGGTGGTGTTTAATAGGGGTATAGAGGTGGAGGGTTAGTTGGTGGTGTTTAATACTGGTATAGAGGTGGAGGGTTAGTTGGTGGTGTTTAATACTGGTATAGAGGTGGAGGGTTAGTTGGTGGTGTTTAATAGGGGTATAGAGGTGGAGGGTTAGTTGGTGGTGTTTAATACTGGTATAGAGGTGGAGGGTTAGTTGGTGGTGTTTAATAGTGGTATAAAGGTGGAGGGTCAGTTGGTGGTGTTTAATAGGGGTTTAGAGGTGGAGGGTTAGTTGGTGGTGTTTAATAGGGGTATAGAGGTGGAGGGTTAGTTGGTGTTGTTTAATAGGGGTATAGAGGTGGAGGGTTAGTTGGTGGTGTTTAGTATTTTATTTTTATTTTTGAAATTTCACCTTTATTTAACCAGGTAGGCTACTTGAGAACAAGTTCTCATTTGCAACTGCGACCTGGCCAAGATAAAGCGTAGCAATTTCAAATCAAATCAAATGTATTTATATAGCCCTTCGTACATCAGCTGATATCTCAAAGTGCTGTACAGAAACCCAGCCTAAAACCCCAAACAGCAAGCAATGCAGGTGTAGAAGCACGGTGGCTAGGAAAAACTCCCTAGAAAGGCCAAAACCTAGGAAGAAACCTAGAGAGGAACCAGGCTATGTGGGGTGGCCAGTCCTCTTCTGGCTGTGCCGGGTGGAGATTATAACAGAACATGGCCAAGATGTTCAAATGTTCATAAATGACCAGCATGGTCCAATAATAATAATAAGGCAGAACAGTTGAAACTGGAGCAGCAGCACGGCCAGGTGGACTGGGAACAGCAAGTAGTCATCATGTCAGGTAGTCCTGAGGCATGGTCCCCTCCGAGAGAGAGAAAGAAAGAGAGAAAGAGAGAATTAGAGAGAGCACACTTAAATTCACACAGGACACCGAATAGGACAGGAGAAGTACTCCACATATAACAAACTGACCCTAGCCCCCCGACACAAACTACTGCAGCATAAATACTGTAGGCTGAGACAGGAGGGGTGCAGGAGACACTGTGGCCCCATCCGAGGACACCCCCGGACAGGGCCAAACAGGAAGGATATAACCCCACCCACTTTGCCAAAGCACAGCCCCCACACCACTAGAGGGATATCTTCAACCACCAACTTACCATCCTGAGACAAGGCTGAGTATAGCCCACAAAGATCTCCGCCACGGCACAACCCAAGGGGGGGGCGCCAACCCAGACAGGATGATCACATCAGTGACTCAACCCACTCAGGTGACGCACCCTTCCCAGGGACAGCAATTTGACACATACAACAACACAGAGTTACACATGGAATAAACAAAACATACAGTCAATAATACAGTAGAACAAAATAAAACAAAAAAAGTCTATATACAGTGAGTGCAAATGAGGTAAGTTAAGGAAATAAATAGGCCATGGTGGCGAAGTAATTACAATATAGCAATTAAACACTGGAATGGTAGATCGGCAGAAGATGAGTGTGCAGGTAGAGGTAGAGTGCAATTGTTATCCTTTCCCCCCTTTATTTTTGTATCACAAAATGTAACATGATCGACCAAGCACATTAGGTGGCGGTATGCACAAACAAAATGTGCAAACGCCATAATACCAAAGAAGAAGAGGAAGCTCAAGAGTATCCTGTTGAGTCCTTCTCAGAAGAGTTTTGAAATCTGCCACACCTCCTTCGAATCAGCTGTGGTTTACTCGGAGAAGAAAAACATGCACATATTTAATAACGATGTGTTACTTTTAATTGTATCTATAAAATGTCTAGCACAACTATCTAAATGTCTTTTTACCTTGTTACAGATTTAATTTGGGATTCCACCCTTGTAAACACAGTTTGCGTGATGAGAGAGAAGTGAATAAAGAGTAATTTCATACAAGCTTATTTGTTTCCACATTTCCTCTCCTCGGTTACCTTTGACCCTTTTCAAAAGATGTTGAGGAGAGGACGGATGAGTTGGCAAACCAGTTGAGATTCTCCCTAAGTGTGACCACATAACAGTGACAGCAGCAAAGAGTTGTGCGCCCTAGTAGACAAGGCATTGGCTTTGGATGGACAGTTGAAAAACATATATTTCCATTTCTAAAATCCTGTTTTTGCTTTGTCATTATTGGGTATTGTGTGTAGATTGATGATTTAAAAAAAGATTTAATCAATTTTAGAATAAGGGTGCTCTGTAACAACATGTGGAAAAAGTCAAGGGGTCTGAATACTTTCTGAATGCACTGTAAAATGGATATTCGTGCTCCACTGGGTAGAAGTTAGGCCAAATGTAAGATTAAAGCCATTATGATAGATGGGACAGAGCCCTCCAAAGAAAGGTTGGTGGACCAAGATTCAATTTAGGAACGAAGAGGTGGTGTTTGCTTTTTTGCATGTAGGACATTGTACATTGAACTGGTCATTGAATCTGGTTGACAAGCATGCAAATGGTTTCTGTCTGATTGATGAAACAGTGAAGAAATCATTTGTTGATGCATTGTTGTAAGTACCGGTAGTGGGCTCACGAGTGGTGCAGCGGTCTAAGGCGCTATGTCTCAGTGCAAGATGCGTCACTATAGACCCTGGTTTGATTGAGTTTGAGTTTATTTTATTTTTACAGGGACAGTGCACATTAATCAACGTTTCAGTAAAAGTGCCGGTTTTAGCCAGCCGGCTAATTTTCAACCGTAGTCCCTGGGCAGGTTATTAAAAACAATTACAATATAGACAATTATTGAGCAGTGAGCACACGCAGAGCAACATAGGACAAGCAAGACATAGCATACAGACAGAGCAACATAGGACAAGCAAGACATAGCATACAGACAGAGCAACATAGGACAAAAAGCAGCAAGACAACATTCAGAAAAGCAACAAAGTGTTTCCACACCTCACCAGCTACAGACATGGAAAGCAGCAATACACAGCTAGGGATCATGATCACAAATCTGTTTGACCTTTAGCCATGTATTCATACATTTTGTGAAAGTGTGATAGGTAGTGCAGTTATGTGTGTCTGATGGCAGTGTATTCCAGACATGGGAAGCTCTCACAGAGAAAGCGGATTTACTAAAGGTGCTTTTCCTTAAGGGAACTATACAGTCACCTCTCATGGCAGACCTTGTGGATCTGCTGCCATATGTTTGGGTTTTCTGTTTAACAAAAATACTGAGTGGAGGGGGAGCCAGGCCATTTAGGATCTTGAATACAAGACATGCGTCGGTGTATTGCACAAGATTTTCCCAACTCAGGAGCTCATGCTTTCTGAGGATGTAACAGTGATGATGGCTATTGGGCTTCCTATCAAGCACTTGCTTCCAGGCTGTATCACAACCGGCCTTGATTGAGAGACCCATAGGGTGGTGCACAATTGGCCCACTGTCGTCTGGGTAAGGGTTTGGCCGGGGTAGGCTGTCATTGTAAATACAAATTTGTTCTTATCTGACTTGCCTAGTTAAATAAAGGTACAATAAAAAAAAGATGTGGAAGAGAGGGAAAGATTGATGTGTTGGGTTATTGAGGTTGGACAGGGATGGGGAGGTTTTGATAGAAGGGCTATTTTTTGTCTTAGTAGTACAGGATTAAATAGGAGGTTTTAGTTTCTCTCAATGTTAATTTTCTTTATATTCATTTAGTCTGTAAACTGTGATTGACTACACGCCCCAATGCAGTAGGAAGCGCTGTGCACCGCTAACGTTTGTTTACGGGCCGCCATAATATTATAGTTTGAAGAAGAAACAAAGTAGTGCGCTGCTAGTCTAGACATTATGGTAATCCTACTGAACTTCCTTAGCCGTCATCTGATTGTCCAGTTGGGAGAAAAAGACAACATAGCCATGGCGGCAGAGATTCATTCGAGGCCTCAAAGCTCAAGACCAGTTCTTCTAAATAAAATCGAAGGACACTCGGACGCGGTCAATGCTGCAGTTTTGATACCGAAAGAGGACGGAGTGATCACGGTTAGCGAGGACAGGTAGGTTGTCTGACGCCCCATTAGCTGTTTTCCAGACCATTATCTAGCTCTTAGCCAGATAACGGTAACGTTAGCTAGCTAGCTTACTGTTATTTTTTTCCACCTTTATTTAATTGAACCAGGTAGGCCAGTTGAGAACAAGTTCTCATTTACAACCAAAATAAAGCAAAGCAGTGCGACAAAGAAAACACAGAGTTACACACAAACAAACGTACAGTCAATAACACAATTTGGCATGGGGACCAGACGGTGTTATTCTAAATTCACCGTCTGGAACATCATGACAGTGTCCTCCTCTACAAGCCGGAATGTTGAATACAGTTCAAATATAACTTACTCAGCCTATTGTCTGATGTTGATCCTTCAAATTTTCCAAACTTTAGACAAAATATCTACAGGAAAATATTTAGTCGACTTTTTAGAACACCGGTATTGAAGTTTAAATGTATATCACCTGGTACGTGCGCAAAACCATGTAAACACCTGCAAGACAATAGATATCCTATTAAACTAGAGGGGCTAGCTACAAAGATTTTTATAACTAACCCAGAGCTTGTCTTTCCAATGGGAGCAAATTAATCATAGTGGACAGAACAAGCAAGGAGGTAGGCAGGGCCAAGCAGGAGCTAGTGAGATCCTAATGGCGCGTTTTAGCCTTTATTTTCATATTTCCGTTAGGGAACGCGCACTTAACAGAGTATGCGTTCCCTAACGCAATTTTTTAGAAACTTTGGCAAAAGTCTACAAAACGCAGTCCACTGTTTGGAGATGAAATGATTCATTGGATGTCGGGGAAAATCCATCTTGTTCTATCTTCTCCCACTGCCAGTCACTGGGCTTCCTCTCATCACCATATTTGGTAGTGAGTGGAAACGCCAACAGGATGCTTCACATTTATACGTCCAGTGAAATATCTGGCTCATTGTTCTGTGTTAGCTTTGTCATAAACCCTAAAATGTGGGAAATACACATGCGGAGATCATCCTTTCACCTACTATGCGTCTCATAAAGACAAGGCGGTTGGAACCAAAAATCTCCAATTTGGACTCCAGACCAAAGGACAAAATTTCCACCGGTCTAATGCCCATTGCTTGTGTTTCTTGGCCCAAGCAAGTCTCTTCTTCTTATTGGTGTCCTTTTTATAGTGATTTCTTTGAAGCAATTTGTCCACGAAGGCCTGATTCTCGCAGTCTCCTCTGAACAGTTGATGTTGAGATGTCTGTTACTTGAACTCTGAAGCATTTATTTGGGCTGCAATTTTTGAGGCTGGTAACTTGTCCTCTGCAGCAGAGGTAACCCTGGTTCATCCTTTCCTGTGGCGGTTATCATGAGAGCCTGAGCATGAGTTTCATCATAGCTCTTGATGGTTTTTGCAACTGCACTTGAAGAAACTCTCAAAGTTTTTGAAGTGTTCCGGATTAACTGACCTTCATGTCTTAGAGTAATGATGGACTGTGGTTTCTCTTTGCTTATTTGAGCTGTTCTTGCGATAATATGGACTTGGTATTTTACCAAATAGGGCTATCTTCTTTCTGTATGCCGTCTCTACCTTGTCACAACTGACTGGCTCAAACGCATTAAGAAGGAAAGAAATTCCACAAATGAACTTTTAACAAGGCACACCTGTTACTTGAAATTAATTCATGAAGCTTGTTGAGAGAATGCCAAGAGTGTGCAAAACTGTCAAGGAAAAGGGTGGCTATTTGAAGAATCTCAAATATAAAATAAATTTTGAATTTTGAATTACTACATGATTCCATATGTGTTATTTCATAGTTTTGATGTCTTCAATATTATTCTACAATATAGAATAATATTATTCTACAATATAATAATATTCTACAATGTAGAATAATAGTAAAAATAAAGAAAAACCCTTAAATTAGTAGATGTTCTGAAACTTTTGACCGGTATTGTATTTTATATACATTTTCTGTATAAATGGCCTCTCAAATAAATGTAAACAGACCATAAATGTCTTAGATGTATTTTTCTTGGAAAGCTTTTAGTGATATTATATGATTGATACAATATCAGTCCAACTTGTCTATCATCATCTGATTTGAGCCATTGTATGACTGTGGATTAACTGCATTGTTTGAATACAATCATTCCTCTAAAATTGACTGGTTAGCTAGCTAACACACATATAGTGAAGATCAATTCTTAAGTTAGTGTAAAACACTGAAAGTTATCACAGCACTGTCAAACCATGACCAACTCCCTGAGCAATATGGCTGACCTTTGGACCATCATATGAAGGTTCATGTCCATTTTTGGTATTCTAATTCCTAATTCTATGTGCAAGACTTGGGTTAGTATGCATGGTTCACATGCGTATACCTCTGTCTTGTGTGTGTGCCTTCAGTCATGAGCAAAATACATCTTGATTACCAAACACTTCGACCTGTGTTTTGAAGTCTGTTTAAAAATATTTTGTCTCAAAATACCAACTGAGGGACCAACACCACAGACAGTCAAAAGAGTAAGTTTAAATAGAATTGTATTCTACATTCGTTACAGACTAGGGACATTTAGGATTTGTAAATGTGCGTGACGTTGTCTACATAATTTGAAGACATTGCCACGTTTCGTGACAAGGTTATCATCAAACTAACCAAACAGCTAACTGTCCTCTGCCTAAATAACCTGTAAACCAATGATTTATATGTACACTAAACAATGGCTCATTGTGTGACGAATCAACTTCGCTCATAGAGGCAACTGCTTAAACAGTTTACTGCTTTTGTAGGTATTAGCAATAGCAAATATTTATTTTATTGATTTGGCAAGTTAGCTAGTTAATAGGTTTAGAATGCATATCCTCAGGGCATAACAATGTGTTTAACGCTAGCTAGCTAGCTAGCTGCACAATCCTGGCACTGACATCAGGATATTGTTGATTTGTGTGCTAGTTGGTATATATTTGGCTACCTGTTACCTTCGCTACATACTAGGACTGGGATTTGCCAGGGACCTCATGATACAATATTATCATGATTAGAGGTCGACTGATTAATCGTAATGGCCGATTAATTAGGGCCGATTTCAAGTTTCATAACAATCGGAAATCTGTATTTTTGGACACCGATTTGGCCGTTACATTTTTAATTTTTTTAAAATTATTTATTTTTTACACCTTTTATTTAATCTTTTTAACTAGGCAAGTCAGTTAAGAACACATTCTTATTTTCAATGACGGCCTAGGAACGGTGGGTTAACTGCCTTGTTCAGGGGCAGAACGACAGATTTTTACCTTGTCAGCTCGGGGATTCAATCTTGCAACCTTACAGTTAACTAGTCCAACGTAAGTTGCTAGCTAGCATTAAACTTATCTTATAAAAAACAATCAATCATAATCACTAGTTAACTACACATGGTTGATGATATTACTAGTTTATCTAGCGTGTCCTGCGTTGCATATAATCGATGCAGTGCATATTCGTGAAAAAGGACTGTAGGTGTTCCAATGTGTACCTAACCATATACATCAATGCCTTTTCTTAAAATCAATACACAGAAGTGTATATTTTCAAACCTGCATATTTAGCTAAAAGAAATCCAGGTTAGCAGGCGATATTAACCAGGTGAAGTTGTGTCACTTCTCTTGCGTTCATTGCACGCAGATTCAGTGTATATGCAACAGTTTGGGCAGCCTAATTTGCCAGAATTTTATGTAATTTTGACTTAACATTGAAGATGTATTTGTAATAGGAATGTTTAAATGTAATAGGAATATTTAAACTTATGGATGCCACCGTTAGATAAAATACGGAACAGTTCCGTATTTCACTGAAAGAATAAACGTCTTGTTTTCGAGATGGTAGTTTCCGGATTCAACCATATTAATGACCTAAGGCTCATATTTCTGTGTGTTATTATGTTATAACTAAGTCTTTAATGAAATACAAATGGTATAGAGAGAAATAGTCCTACAATAACTACAACCTTAAACTTCTTACCTGGGAATATTGAAGACTCATGTTAAAAGGAACCACCAGCTTTCATATGTTCTGAGCAAGGAACTGAAACGTTAGCTTTCTTACATGGCACATATTACACTTACTTTCTTATCCAACACTTTGTTTTTGCATTATTTAAACCAAATTGAACATGTTTCATTATTTATTTGAGGCTAAATTGATTTTATTGATGTATTATATTAAGTTAAAATAAGTGTTCATTCAGTGTTGTTGAAATTGTTATTATTAAAAATAAATATAAGTATCGGCTTTTTTGGTCCCCCAATAATCGGTATCGGCGTTGAAAAATCCTAATCGGTCGACCTCTAATCACGATACATGGGTTACGGTACGTATTGCGATTCTCACAATTCTATATGTATTTCGATTCGATGTTCCAAACATATTGCTCACCGTATGTCTGCTGCAGAGGGACGAGAGAGCCATGAGAGAATGAGTTTTAATCAGCTATGGGAATAAAAGTCCTGAAAACAAATTGGCTGCCTATTTAAAAAGATGGAGAGCAAGCTATGAAGGAAAAATACTAAAGTGTTGGTGCAGGTACAGCAAACTAGCATAAAAACACTACCTAATACCCAATGGTCACCATTATTTGAGACATTATCTTAGGGGTATGCCTTATGTGAATCAATTGACAATTGTTACTGCAATCCCAATTGCAGTTTAATTTTCTCTAAAACAGGAGGCAAACTGCTTCTGGTCAACTTTAGGGCACCAGGCAGGTGTAGATCAGGGCAAATTAATGTGTCGGTCATGCTTGGTCAATTGTACATTGAGGAGCAATATCCTGAGCAAAGTATAGAGAGAATTTAAATCTCTGGAGCGATACCCTTCCTTGTCCCCAGTAGGATAAGCTTCTCATAGTTGACTAGAAAAGGAACATTTTTGAGGAAGGGAGAATCCAGTAGTATGAGAAGTTCTTTTTTTATATATATATCTTGTGACTGGACTGTCGTAATGGCACTGTACTCTCCTTTTGTCTCACAATGATCTTGTGGCTTGAGAATTTCATGGTGTTCTAAAACGGTATTATATTGCAATAGAGGAGCTGACAGTCTTACAGACATTTTTCTCCCAAGTAGCCCAAGTTCTAGTACTATAATCCCTATTCACATTTGAGACTATCATGCTGCACCTTCAGGAGCAGTGCCAAGAGGGGCACTTGAAGTTTGAATATGACATTTCCTGTGTCCTATGTCCAGAACTATCCGGGTATGGCTGAAGAGAGACAGTGGACAGTACTGGCCCAGCATCTACCACACGGTCTCCTGTAAGTACCACAAGCGATTAGAAGTAGGCCTCAGCTGAAACATCCACTAACGTTAGATGCTAAAAAATACAGTGCCCTGCAAAAGTATTCATCCCCATTGCCGTTTTTCCTATTTTTGTTGCATTACTATCTGTAATTTGAATAGATTTTTATTTGGATTTCATGTAATGAACATACACAAAATAGTCCAAATTGTTGAAGTGAATTGGGGAAAAAATTACTTGTTTTAAAAAAATTAAAAAACGAAAAGTGTTGTGTGCATATGTATTCACCCCCTTTGCTATGAAGCCCCTAAATAAGTTTAGTTAAAGAAAGTCCACCTGTGTGTAATCTAAGTGTCACATGATCTCTGTATCTATACACCTGTTCTGAAAGGCCCCAGAGTCTACAACACCAAGGGGCATCATGAAGACCAAGGAGCTCTCCAAACAGGTCAGGAACAAAATTGTGGAGAAGTACAGATCAGAGTTGGGTTCTAAAAAAATATTAGAAACTTTGAACATCCCACAGAGCACCATTAAATCCATTATTAAAAAATGGAAAGAATATGGCACCACAACAAACCTGCCAAGAGAGGGCCGCCCACCACAGACCAGGCAAGGATGGCATTAATCAGAGAGGCAACGAAGACACAAAAGATAACCCTGAAGGGGCTGAAAAGCTCCATAGTGGAGATTGGGGTATCTGTCCATAGGACCACTTTAAGCCATACACTCCACAGAGCTGGGCTTTACGGAAGAGTGGCCAGAAAAAAAGCCATTGTTTAAAGGAAAAAAGGAGCAAACACATTTGGTGTTTGCCAAAAGGCATGTGGGAGACTACCCAAACTTATGGAAGAAGGTACTCTGGTCAGATGAGACTAAAATGGAGCTTTTTGGCCATCAAGGAAAACTCTATGTCTGGTGCAAACCCAACACCTCTCATCACCCCGAAAATACCATCCCCATAGTGAAGCATGGTGGTGGCAGCATCATGCCGTGGGGATGTTTTTCATCGGCAGGGACTGGGAAACTGGTCAGAATTGAAGGAATGATGGATGGCGCTAAATACGCGAAATTCTTCAGAGAAACCTGTTTCAGTCTTCCAGAGATTTGAGACTGGGACGGAGGTTCACCTTCCAGCAAGACAATGACCCTAAGCATACTGCTAAAGCAACAATTGAGTGGTTTAAGGGGAAACATTTAAATGTCATGGAATGGCCGAGTCAAAGCCTAGACCTCAATCCAATTGAGAATCTGTGGTATGACTTAAAGATTGCTTGTACACCAGCGGAACCCACCCAACTTGAAGGAGCTGGAGCAGTTTTGTCTTTAAGAATGGGCAAAAATCCCAGTGGCTAGATGTGCCAAGCTTATAGAGACATACCCCAAGAGACTTACAGCTGTAATTGCTGCAAAAGGTGGCTCTACAAAGTATTGACATTTTTTTGGGGGGTGAATAGTTATGCATGCTCAAGTTTTAAGTTGTTTTGTCTTCTTGTTTGTTTCACAATAAAACATATTTTGCATCTTCAAAGTGGTAGGGATGTTGTGTAAATCAAATTATACAGGCCCCCCCAAAAATATATTTAATTTCCAGGTTCCATGGCAACAAAATAGGAAAAATGCCAAGGGGGTGAATACTTTCGCAAGCCTCTGTAGCCGAAGCGTATACTATCGAATCAAAACATTGGCCATACACAATTGTTTTTTCAAGACATATTTTTCATCTCTGTACTAGCGCCATGCTCCTGTATGTCATACCATCACGACAGCAGGCGCATCTTCATTGGGCAGGACAACGGAGCCATTGTGGTGAGTGAGATGAATGAAGCCTTTAAGATGACCTCATGTGTAAACCCCAGTCTCTGTGTTTTGAGTGGACCCATAACATTCCAATCTGGTTCACACTGACCCCGTTTTCAAATATTTCCCTGCTTTGAATGAGAAACAAGCTACAAGTATGAAGTTACATGGAATAAGAGTGGGACGGGTAACTGATTTTTACTATTGTTTGGTGGTGCTAACAGGAATTCCTTCTGTCTGAAGATTTCAACAAGATGAACCATGTGAAGACCTATCCTGGTGAGATCTTGGTGGGGGTTTACTGTCTTTACAAAGTCAATGAAAACTAAGAAGCTTTGGTGACGTAGACATGATATGATCTCTAGTGTTCAGTAATGGAGTCTTGTGTAACAGTATATATCAGTGATAATGGCTCTTTAGTGTACATTAGTGTGTGTATGTGTGTCTACTGAGCTGTGTTCTGAAGCACTGCCCAGTCCCATGAGAAATCATCTGGTCCCTACCCAGCATGCCTCTGGGGAAATGTCCGAACAGGAAATAGAGACCGACGTCATTGCTGCTTAGAACACATGCATGCACACACTCACAGATCCAGACCCACAGTGAAAGAGGATAAGTAATTATTGTTCAAGCAATCCCAACTTGATGATGATCCACCACCACCTCATATTGTCTGACTATTAATTTGTTATTACAGTCACCTTACCCCAGGCTCAGAGAATATATGGTCTCTGTGACTAACAGCCTAGCCATGTAGTCTGGACCATTCTCTCATCACTGGAAAATCCCTGCTTAGGGAAACTTGAGTTTTTTTTTTAAAGCATTAAATGCCAAAAAACATGTCTCTGGAAGTTTGTAGCAGTTCTCATCCAGCAGTGAAAATGGGCCCAGAACAGAATATCTCCATTAAGTGATCTATAGTCTTTCTACTCGCTAAAACCTTTTGCAGAAAGAGAAAGTTGAGTGGAGAATGAATTCAACATTTGTGTGTATTTAACCCATTGTGGCTGTGTGTGTCCAGCCCATCAGAACCGTGTGTCAGACATGGTGTTTTCTCTGGAGAGCGAGTGGGTGGTGAGCACCGGACACGACAAGAGTGTGAGCTGGATGTGCACCCAGAGCGGCAGTATGCTGGGGCGCCACTACTTCGGCTCCTGGGCCTCCTGTCTACAGTATCCTTCTCTGTTTGCGTGAGAGCTAGACAGGGGTCAGTTTATTGTTAATGTTCATATTCCTAAGAAGGACTTCTTTGGTCAAAGGTAACTTCCTATCTGTCCTATGTGCTCTTCCTGTGTATCTTCCTTGACTCTGTGTCTAGGTATGACAACGACACCCAGCATGCCTTTGTAGGGGACTACTCAGGACAGATCACCCTGCTGAAACTGGAGAGACAGACCTACTCCACCATCACCACACTGAAGGGCCACGAAGGTAATGCACACACCACAGGAGGTTTGTGGCACCTTAATTGGGGAGGATGGGCTTGTTATAATGAGTGGAATGGTATAAAATACATGCGTTTGATGCCATTTGCTCCATTCCAGACATTATTATGAGCCGTTTGCCACTCAGCAGCCTCCTGTGACACACACAGGGACACACGGACAGCCTATGGACAATATGGAAACGGATGCTATAAATTGCTCGGATGCCATCTTTAACTGGCAATCATTTAAAAAGAGGAAATGTTGCTGGCAGATTGTATGGCGCTATACTGTATTGTCATGCAGTGGGGTAACAGTTTTGCAAAAAAGTATTTAGTCAGCCACCAATTGTGCAAGTTCTCCCACTTAAAAAGATGAGAGGCCTGTAATTTTCATCATGGGTACACTTCAACTATGACAAACAAAATGAGCATTTTTTTTCTCCAGAAAATCACATCATAGCACATCTGGGACATCATGTCTCGCTCCATCCACCAACGCAAAGTTGCACCACAGACTGTCCAGGAGTTGGCGGATGCTTTAGTCCAGGTCTGGGAGGAGATCCCTCAGGAGACCATCCGCCACCTCCTCAGAAGCATGCCCAGGCATTGTAGGGAGGTCATACAGGCACGTGGAGGCCACACACACTACTGAGCCTCATTTTGACTTGTTTTAAGGACATTACATCAGAGTTGGATCAGCCTGTAGTGTGGTTTTCCACTTTAATTTTTAGTGTGACTCCAAATCCAGACCTCCATGGGTTGATAAATTTGATTTCCATTGATAATTTTTGTGTGATTTTGTTGTCAGCACATTCAACTATGTAAAGAAAAAAGTAATTAATAAGAATATTTCATTCATTCAGATCTAGGATGTGTTATTTTAGTGTTTTGAGCAGTGTATATATTGTGTGTGATTGCACATTATGTTTCATTAAGAAAATTGTGTGTGTGTACCAGTCAGGTTTGGACACACCTGCTCATTCAAGGGTTTTTCTTTATTTTTACTATTTTCTACATTGTAGAATAATAGTGAAGACATCAAAACTATGAAATAACATGTAGTAATCAAAAAAGTGTTAAACAAATCAAAATAGATTTGAGATTCTTCAACGTAGCCACCCTTTGCCTTGACATTTTTTACACACTCTTGGCATTCTCTCAACCAGCCTCGCCTGGAATGCTTTTCCAACATTTGCTGAGAAGTTGTTGGCTGCTTTTCTTTCACTCTGTGGTCCAACTCACCCAAACCATCTCAATTGGGTTGAGGTCGGGTGATTGTGGAGGCCAGGTCATTTGATGCAGCACTCAATCACTCTCCTTCTTGGTCAAATAGCCCTTACATAGCCTGGAGGTGTGGGTCATTGTCTTGTTGAAAAACAAATGTTGGTCCCACTAAGCGCAAACCAGATGGGATGGTGTACCGCTGCAGAATGCTGTGGTAGCGATGCTGGTTTAGTGTGCCTTGAATTCTAAATTACAGACCGTGTCACCAGCAAAGCACCATCACACCTCCTTCTCCATGCTTCACGGAAGAGGGCCAGTACATGACAGTACATTCCTTTTAAGACTTGAAGGTCAGTCAATATGGAACATTTCAAGAACTTTTAAAGTTTTTTTCAAGTGCAGTCGCAAAAACCATCAAGTGCGATGATGCAACTGGCTCTCATTTCCCTTTGACTCACCCCAATCTTCTAAAGTCAATCAAATTTTATTTGTCAAATGCTAATTCAGAAAGTTTTCAGATCCCTTCCCCTTTTCCACATTTTGTTACAGCCTTATTCTAAAATGGATTAAATAACATTTTCCCTGTCATTATGGGGTATTGTCAAAGTGAAAACAGGTTTTTAGGAATGTTTTGCAAACGTATTTAAAAAAATTAAAAAACAGACCTTATGAGACTCGAAATGGAGCTCAGGTGCATCCTGTTTCCATTTATCATCCTTGATGTTTCTACAACTTGATTGGAGTCCACCTGTGGTAAATTGAATTGATTGGACATGATTTGGAAAGGCACACTGTCTCACAGTTGACAGTGCATGTCAGAGTAAAAACTAAGCCATGAGGTCGAAGGAATTGTCTGTAGAGCTCCAAGACAGGATTGTGTCGAGGCACAGATCTGGGGAAGGATACCAAAAAATGTATAGTATTGAAGGACCCCAAGAACACTGTGGCCTCCATCACTCTTAAATGGAAGAAGTTTGGAACCACAAAGACTCTTCCGAGAGCTGACCGCCCGGCCAAACTGAGCAATCGGGTGAGAAGGTCCTTGGTCAGAGAGCTAACCAAGAATCCGATGATCACTCTGACAGCGCTCCATAGTTCCTCTGTGGCAATGGGAGAACCTTCCAGAAGGACAAACGTCTTTGCTGCACTCCACCTTTATGGTAGAGTGGCCAGATGGAAGCCACTCTTCAGTAAAAGGCACATGACAGGAAACTTGTCACATGAAGCATGGTGGTGTTTTTCAGAGGAAGGGACTCGGAGACAGGATCAAGGGAAAGATGAAGGGAGCAAAGTACAGAGATTCTTGATGAAAACCTTCTCAGGACCTCAGACTGGGGCAAAGGTGAGCCCGATCGAAAATCTCTGGAGAGACCTGAAAATAGCTGTGCAATGGCACGCCCCATCCAACCTGACAGTGCTTGAGAGGATCTGCAGAGAGGAATGGGAGAAACTCCCCAAATACAGGTGTATCTTGCATGTGGAGTCATACCCAAGAAGACTCAACGCTGTAATCACTGCCAAAGGTGCTTCAACAAAGTACTGAGTCAAGGGTCTGCATACTTATGTAAATGTCATATTTCATTTAAAAAAAAAAAATTTGCAACAACAAAAAGTAAACATGTTTTTGCTTTGTCATTATGGGGTATTGTGTGTAGATTGATGAGGGGGGAAACTATTTCATCCATTTTAGAATAAAGCTGTAATGTAACAAAATGTGGAACAAGTCAAGGGTCTGAGTACTTTCTGAATGCACTGTATGTGACTGGGTACCTGTACTGATTTGATATGCAGGGGTATGAGGTAATTGATGTAGATATGTACATATAGGTAAGGATAAAGTAACTAGGCAACAGGATAGATAATTAAGCAAAGGGGTACGAAGGGCTGTTATATATGGTCAATATACCACGGCTAAGGGTTGTTCTTATGCACAACACTGAGTGCCTGGGTACAGCCCTTAGCTGTGGTAGTGTATTGGCCAACAATCCCCAGAGGTGCCTTATTGCTGCTGCTATTATTATTATTATTATTATTATTACCAAAGTAATTAGAACAGTAAAAAAATATGTTTTGTCATACCCATGGTATACAGTCTGATATACCACTGCTTTCAGCATCCAGGAGCCAAACTACTTGGTTTATAATAAACATTATACCATGGCATTGTTGAAAACTCATTTCTGATTGGCTTGAAGGGCATTCTTGGAGCGTGCATTATTTCACTATAATGCACATGTTCTATGTTTGAGCTGCTTTAGAAAGCAAAAGTCGAACTGAACATTTATTGCTGTTGTTGAATTTGATTTTCATACTAGCAGTAGGGCTGATGGTTTGGTTAGCGAAACATGCAACTATGTTTGTTTGGTCACCAAGGCAACTAGCTACTGTACTAAACTTGCTAGCTACTTAGTGGATGTTGAACACATTTCTAGTGGCAGATGTGGTAAAATGTTTATTTATTTATTTAACCTTTATTTAACTAGGCAAGTCAGTTAACATAAATTATAAATTCTTATTTACCATGACGGCCTACCCCTGCCAAACCCGGACGATGCTGGGCCAATTGTGCATCGCCCTATGGGACCACCAATCACGGCCGGATGTGACACAGCCTGGATTCGAACCAGGGACTGTAGTGATGCCTCTTGCATTGAGATGGAGTGCTTTAGACCGATGCTCCACGCGGGAACCCAAAATGATGCACCTTCCACATCATTCATAATTTTCCATAGAATGCATAGCCCCTTGTTGATTATCCATTTTTGCACCAAAAAAGTGCAAAAAGGGTCCATGCAGATAGGAGCAATTGGTTAACTTTTTAGCAATCTTATGCCATTGGGTTAGAAACTGTTAAGGGTCCTGTTGGTTCCTCACTTGGTGCATTGGTACAGCTTTTCTGTGCGATAGCAGAGAGCTCAGTCTTATGACTTGGGTGGTTGGCATTTTAGAACATTTTTCGGGTTTTCATCAGACACCACCTGGTGTAGAGGGCCTGGATGGCAGGAAGCTCAGTGATGTACTGGGCTGTACGCACTACCCTCTGTAGTGTCTTGCGGTTGGATGCCAAGCAGTTACCATACCAAGCGGTCACACTACCAACCACCCGTCTGTTGTCATAACTTCCTGGTCTCTCTCTCCTTCTCACCCCCCCAGGTAGTATTGGAGCTCTGTGGTGGGATCCTGTTCAGAGGCTTTTGTTCTCAGGAGCGTCTGACCACAGTGTCATCATGTGGGATATCGGGGGCCGCAAGGGACGAACACTACTGCTCCAGGGACACCAGTAAGAGGGAGGGAGTGTGTATGTGTGTGTGTCAGCCAGTGCATATGCTTATCAGTAGCAGGGCTCTGTAGGTCAGTACCAGTTGTCGCAGGGAGCTGTTCACTTCCTAATGTTTTATTTTGATGTTTTACCATCTGTGAGCTCCTCAGATGGCGTAACTATCAGACCAATTTACATCTGGAATTCTTTGGAAGATCACTCTATTTTCTACCCCCCCAGTGAACGAGTGCAGGCGGTGCGATACCTGCAGCTGACCAGACAGCTGGTGTCCTGTTCTGCAGATGGTGGCGTCACAGTGTGGAACATGGACACTCCCAGAGAAGAGGTAGGTACAGTGCATTCGGAAGTATTCAGACCCCTTGACTTTTTCAACATTTTGTAAAGTTACAGCCTTATTCTAAAATTGATTGAAGTTTTTTTCCACTTATCAATTTAAACACAATACTCCATAATGACAAAGGGAAAAACAGGTTTTTAGAAATGTTTGCAAATTGATTCTAAATACAAAACTCATATCACTTTTACGTAAGTATTCAGGCTCTTTACTCAGTACTTTGTTGAAGCACCTTTGGTGACGACAGCCTTGAGTCTAATTTTGACAATCTGGACCCTCTATTTCTGAAACTATCCGCCGCCATTGTCGCAACCCTTATTACCAGCCTGTTCAACCTCTCTTTCATATCGTCTGAGATCCCCAAGGATTGGAAAGCTGCCGCAGTCATCCCCCTCTTCAAAGGGGGAGACACCCTGGACCCAAACTGTTACAGACCTATATCCATCCTGCCCTGCCTATCTAAGGTCTTCGAAAGCCAAGTCAACAAACAGGTCACTGACTATCTCGAATCCCACCGTACCTTCTCCGCTGTGCAATCTGGTTTCCGAGCCGGTCACGGGTGCACCTCAGCCACGCTCAAGGTACTAAACGATATCATAACCGCCATCGATAAAAGACAGTACTGTGCAGCCGTCTTGATCGACCTTGCCAAGGCTTTCGACTCTGTCAATCACCATATTCTTATCGGCAGACTCAGTAGCCTCGGTTTTTCGGATGACTACCTTGCCTGGTTCACCAATTACTTTGCAGACAGAGTTCAGAGTGTCAAATCGGAGGGCATGCTGTCCGGTCCTCTGGCAGTCTCTATGGGGGTGCCACAGGGTTCAATCCTCGGGCTGACTCTTTTCTCTGTATATATCAATGATGTTGCTCTTGCTGCGGGCGATTCCCTGATCCACCTCTACGCAGACGACACCATTCTATATACTTCCGGCCCGTCCTTGGACACTGTGCTATCTAACCTCCAAACGAGCTTCAATGCCATACAACACTCCTTCCGTGGCCTCCAACTGCTCTTAAACGCTAGTAAAACCAAATGCATGCTTTTCAACCGTTCGCTGCCTGCACCCGCACGCCTGACCAGCATCACCACCCTGGATGGTTCCGACCTTGAATATGTGGACATCTATAAGTACCTAGGTGTCTGGCTAGACTGTAAACTCTCCTTCCAGACTCATATCAAACATCTCCAATCGAAAATCAAATCAAGAGTCAGCTTTCTATTCCGCAACAAAGCCTCCTTCACTCACGCCGCCAAACTTACCCTAGTAAAACTGACTATCCTACCGATCCTCGACTTCGGCGATGTCATCTACAAAATTGCTTCCAACACTCTACTCAGCAAACTGGATGCAGTTTATCACAGTGCCATCCGTTTTGTGACTAAAGCACCTTATACCACCCACCACTGCGACTTGTATGCTCTAGTCGGCTGGCCCTCGCTACATATTTGTCGCCAGACCCACTGGCTCCAGGTCATCTACAAGTCCATGCTAGGTAAAGCTCCGCCTTATCTCAGTTCACTGGTCACGATGGCAACACCCATCCGTAGCATGCGCTCCAGCAGGTGTATCTCACTGATCATCCCTAAAGCCAACACCTCATTTGGCCGCCTTTCGTTCCAGTTCTCTGCTGCCTGTGACTGGAACGAATTGCAAAATCGCTAAAGTTGGAGACTTTTATCTCCCTCACCAACTTCAAACATCTGCTATCTGAGCAGCTAACCGATCGCTGCAGCTGTACATAGTCTATCGGTAAATAGCCCACCCATTTTTACCTACCTCATCCCCATACTGTTTTTATTTATTTACTTTTCTGCTCTTTTGCACACCAATATCTTTACCTGTACATGACCATCTGATCAGTTATCACTCCAGTGTTAATCTGCAAAATTGTAATTATTCGCCTACCTCCTCATGCCTTTTGCACACAATGTATATAGACTCTCTTTTTTTTCTACTGTGTTATTGACTTGTTAATTGTTTACTCCATGTGTAACTCTGTGTTGTCTGTTCACACTGCTATGCTTTATCTTGGCCAGGTCGCAGTTGCAAATGAGAACTTGTTCTCAACTAGCCTACCTGGTTAAATAAAGGTGAAATAAAAAATAAAAAAATTGGTATGGCGCTACAAGCTTGGCACACCTGTATTTGGGGAGTTTATCCCATTCGTCTCTGCAGATCCTCTCAAACTCTGTCAGGTTGGATGAACAATGTCACTGCACAGCTATTTTCAGGTCTCTCCGGAGATGTTCGATCGGATTCAAGTCCGGGCGCTGGCTGGGGCCACTCAAGGACATTCAGAGACTTGTCCTGCGTTGTCAAGGCTGTGCTTTGGGTCGTTGTCCTGTTGGAAGGTGAACCTTTACTCCAGTCTAAGGTCCTGAGCATTCTGGAGCAGGTTTTCATCAAGGATCTCTCAGTACTTTGATCTGTACATCTTTCCCTTGACCCTGGCTAGTCTCCCAGTCCCTGCCACTGAAAAACATCCTCACAGCATGATGCTGCCACCACCACATTTCTCTGTAGGGATGGTGCCAGGTTTCCTCCAGACCTGATGCTTGGCATTCAGGCCAAATAGTTTAATCTTGGTTTCATCAGACCAGAGAATCTTGTTTCTCATGGTCTGAACTCCAAGTAGGCTGTCTTGCCTTTTACTGAGGATTAGCTTCCGTCTGGCCAGTACCATAAAGGCCTGGTTGGTGGAACGCTGCAGAGATGGTTCTCCTTCTGGAAGGTTTTCCCATCTCCCCAGAGGAACTCTGGAGCTCTTTCGGAGTGACCTTCGGGTTCTTGTTCACCTCCCTGACCAAGGCCCTTCTCCCCCGATTGCTCAGTTTGGCCGGGCGGCCAGCTCTAGGAAGAGTCTTGGTGTTTCCAAACGTCTTTCATTTAAGAGAGATGGAGGCCACTGTTCTTGGGGTACTTCAGTACTGGATCATTTTTTTTGGTACCCTTCCCCAGATCTGTGTCTCAACACAATCCAGTCTTGGAGCTCTACGGACAATTCCTTCGACCTCATGGCTTGGTTTTTGCTCTGACATGCACTGTCAACTGTGAGACCTTATATAGACAAATATGTCCCTTTCTAAATCATGTCCAATCAACTCAATTTACCACAGGTGGACTTCAAGTTATAGTAACATCTCAAGGATTATCAATGGAAACAGGATGCACCTGAGCTCAATTTCGAGTCTCACAGCAAAGGGTCTAAATCCTTATGTAAATAAGGTATCTGTTTTTATTTTCAATTTAAAAAAAAAAATGTGCTGTGTCATTATGGCGTATTATGTGTCGATTGATGGGGGGGGCAGGACAATTACATTTTAGAATAAGGCTGTAACGTAAAAATGCAGGAAAAAGTCAAGGGGTCTGAACTTTCAGAATGCACTGTAAATCAGGAGCCAGGAATACATCTCAATGCCTCACTTCACCTTTTCCTTAAAAAGCAGAGGTGGGTAACCTTTTTGGCACATGTTGTAGTTTTCCCACCCCTGCCTTAGATGCTTCTGAACTCACAATCTCCTTGTTAAGGAGCGACGCCAACTCTCTACTGCCCTTTGGTGTTGAAAGTTGAACATTGCTACAAAGTAACATCACTCCCCCTCTACTCTAACTTTATCTTCCTGCTTGACTCTACAGGCTCCTCAGTGGTTGGACAGTGACTCATGTCAGAAGTGTGAGCAGCCTTTTTTCTGGAACGTCAAACAGATGTGGGACTCAAAGACCATTGGGCTTAGGCAGGTGAGAGGGCAGGCAGCCTCTGGTATAGTCCAGAGCCTTGTATTGAGAATATAATACAAGGCTCTGGCATAGCCATTACTGTTGTAAGAATGACATTGTAACTGTATAATAGTAATGGTAGAAATATAGGAACTAGGGAGTGATCAGTTAATTTTCTTTGACCCTTGGCTAATGCTGATGTGGGACTCTAAGACCATTGGGCTTCGGCAGGTGAGAGGGCAGGCAGCCCCTGGTGTAGCCTTACTGTAATACAAATATCCTTGTGACTCTATTGTAATAGTAGTGGTAGAAATATAGATATAGGCACATAGAAATACAGGAACTATGAGTGATCTGTCTTTATTATTTGACCCTTGGCGAACCCTCGTGTTTCCTGTTTTAGCACCACTGCAGGAAGTGTGGCAAAGCGGTGTGTGGGAAGTGTAGTTCCAAGAGCACTACATACCCTGTGATGGGCTTTGAGTTCCAGGTGCGCGTGTGTGACACCTGCTACGACACCGTCAAGGACGAGGAGTGAGTATGATCGATGAGTAATAGAACATAATTGTGATATAACATCTCAAAACAATCTTAGTCGCTCTTATCCAGAGAGACTGTCTGCTAAATGACTTAAATGGAATGTCACTATAATAATACTGTAATGGAGTATAATAAAAATGTGACTCAGATTTACATTTGTCTTCTTCATCCCACCCCTTCATTTCCTCACGTACCACTTTGTCTCATCTTCCAGTCGTACTGCATTAGCAACGTTCCATGAGGGGAAGCACAACATAGCCTTTATGGACATGGACCCTTCCAGAGGCCTGATGGTGACCTGTGGCAGCGACCGTGTCGTCAAGGTCAGACATACTATCAGCCTTGATCAGTAACTAGCGGTCAGATACAGTGCCTGATGAGTGGGTTTTAGACTCAATACTACTAAATGTTTTTTAATATGCTTGGAAAGCGGAAACGTTCTAGAACATGGGTGTCAAACTCTGGCCCGTGGGCCAAATTTGGCCCGCGGGGTAATTATATTTGGCCCGCGAGACAATACCAAATTACTACTAGAGCTGGCCCGCCGGTATTATACAGCGCATTCACCACTAATACTACGAATCCCATAATGCTCTGCTGTTTTCGCGCGCCAATCAGGACAGGACCCAGAAACGCTCTCTCCTCTGTGACAGTAGTCATAGCAACATAGACGCTACAACTGTCAGCGAGCTAACCCTTCCCAAAAATGGCGAAAGAAAGACAGAAAACAGGAGCTTTCTGGACAAGTGGGAGGCAGAATATCTGTTTACATATGTAAAAGACAAACCTGTTTGTCTTGTTTGTGGAGTCAACGTGGCTGTAAGTAAGGAGTACAACATTAGACGACACTATGAAACGAAACACCATGACAAATACAAGGACCTGGACATGACTCAAAGGAGCCAGAAAGTAGAGGAGATGAAAAGAAGTTTGGTTTCACAACAGAATATGTTTAAAAAGCCACATCACAAAGCGAGGCTGCTGTAAAGGCTAGTTATATAGTGGCAGCAGAGATCGCAAAATCAGCCCGGCCCTTTAATGAGGGAGAGTTCATGAAAAAGTGCATGATGAAGGTTTGTGACCTCGTATGCCCAGAGAAAAAACAAGCATTTTCAAACGTGAGCCTGAGCAGGAACACAGTAGCTGATCGCACATGTGATCTTGCCACCAATCTGTATGACCAGCTGATGGAAAAGGGAAAAGATTTTGTTGCGTTCTCCCTCGCTGTGGATGAGAGCTGCGACGCATCTGATACTGCTCAGCTGTCAGTCTTCATCCGTGGAGTGGACTCAAATCTGTGTGTTACGGAGGAGCTATTAGGATTCAAATCAATGCATGGCACAACCACAGGAAAGGAAATCTTTGAGGAGGTTTCCAAATGTGTAACTGAAATAAAGCTGCCGTGGGATAAACTCGTTGGATTAACGACAGATGGTGCGCCAGCGATGTGCGGTAAAAAGAGTGGACTGGTGGGCATGGTTCGGGAGAAGATGCGGGAAGAGAACTGTGCAGGTGAGCTTACTGTTTACCACAGCATCATACATCAGGAAGCACTGTGTGCCAAAGCCCTAAAGATGGAACATGTTATGACCACAGTAACACAGGTAGTTAACTTTATAAGAGCCAAAGGTCTAAATCACCGCCAGTTTAAATCTTTTCTGGAGGAGTGTGGTTCGGAATACGCAGACGTGCCGTATCACACAGAGGTGAGATGGCTAAGCAGAGGAAAAGTACTGAACAGATGTTTCGAGCTGCGTGAGGAAATATGTCAATTCCTGGAAACCAAAGGGAAGGATACAGCAGAGCTCCGGGAGCAAAAGTTCCTGTGTGAGCTGGCCTTTCTCTGTGACATCTCGAGCCATCTCGATGCGCTGAACCTGCAGCTTCAGGGGCGGGGGCGCATCATCACAGACATGTACGCTGCAGTGAGGGCCTTCAAAACTAAACTGTGCCTGTGGGAGAATCAGATGCAGCAAGGAAACCCTTGCCATTTTCCCTGCTGCCAATCCATAAAAGCGCAGATCTCTACCGCCGTGTTCCCATGCGCACAGTTTGCTGAAAAACTCAGTGTTCTCGCCGCTGAGTTTAGCCGGCGATTTGCCGACTTCGATGCCCAGAAATGCAAGTTTGAACTGCTTAGTAATCCCTTCGCAGTTGATGTGGAAAATGCACCAACCAACATCCAAATGGAGCTGATTGAACTCCAGTGCAACGACACGCTGAAGTCAAAGTATGATGCTGTGGGCGCCGCACAGTTTCCACGGTTCATCCCTGACACAATGCCTCAGCTCCGCACCCAAGCTGCTCAGATGCTCTCCATGTTCGGCAGCACTTATCTATGCGAGCAACTTTTCTCCTCGATGAAGATGACCAAAACAACTCACAGGAGACGTCTGACTGATGAACATCTTCGCTCGATACTGAGGATTTCTTCAGCTCAGAGCTTGAGCCCAGACATTGATGAACTAGCATCCAAGAAGAGATGCCAGGTATCTGGCTTGGGCACATCAGATTAGACCAGTGTGCAATAATTAACGTTTTCTTTATGCACTTTTTCTTGCTACAAGGCATGGGCTTGAATGGTTGATTGATTTATTATCATTTTATTTGTAAAATTATTAGCCAGTATTTTGGTATTTAAATCAGAAGGCTGCAAATAGAAAAGAGGCATACGATTTTTATTTAAATTTTATTTATTTAATAAATGAATGCCATTGATGTGTTTTTTTCATTTGAAATTCGATTTTGCATGTCTCCACTATTAAATTATATATTGTATGGTAATAAGCGATGCTTGTTCCATATTCAATGTTAAAGCAAAACTTGTTTGGGTCCATATTAAAAGGTTCATTTGTTCAATGTTGGCCCGTGACTTTGTTCAGGTTTTACATTTTGGCCCACTGGGTATTTGAGTTTGACACCCCTGTTCTAGAACATCAAAGTTAACATTACTGGAGACCTTGCAGTTTTGGAGACAGCATCGCCTTTGCTAGCAAAGAGATTTACAGTGGCTAATTTAACAGTAAGTAAGTGAATTGTTTCGCCCCAAAGTTAGCCAAGAATATTACCTTGTCAGATAAAATTGTTTGCAGTTAGTTGGCAATCGCCTCTACACTATTTTGCTTGCTACAGTAGCACTGACATGTCAATAACCTGCCTCCAAAAATGTTGAGGTGTTGGTTGTTTACATTTGATCATTGTGATGTGCATCAATGAGTGTCTACTTTCTATGTGAATGACTCATCTTTACATATTCATCTGACTTTACCGAATCCCTGATTGGATCTTTCTTTCCACAGATATGGGACATGACGCAAGTGGTTGGCTGCAGCATAGCAACAGGCTTCTCCCCACGTTGATTAACCCCATCGGCCCTCAAACTCTGTCCTCTACTCTACTGACAGGTGTCTCTGTCATTGGGACCTCCTCTGTCTCCTCATCTTTGTCTCCTTTTCTGTCCAGCTGCTTCTGTTCACTCATCTCCCACTGGTCGTTTGGATGAAGATACGAATGCGTGTGTTGTGTAAGTGGGTGGGGTTAGTGTTGGTAACCCTTTGCTTGATTTGGTGTCAGTTTTGTACGTGAGAATTTGAGTCTCAAATGTGTCTCAGGTCTAACTTCCAGTGTGTACCCGTTCAGCGGAGTGCCAAGCACAATGTTCTGTTCTAATGTGTGAATGGAAGGGAGCAGTGTTTGTGTTTACGTATGTTCCACCTCTGTCTGGTTTCTTTGACATAGTGGGTCAGCTCTAATTCCTTTTGCACTGTAACATTGGACTGCTAGACCCGATAATCCACAAAGCCCTGCCCAACAGACACACACAGGGCTCTCCTATTGGCTGCTTACTTCAACTTTCTACATTTTAAATATTGCAAATGCTAACCATGACAACACAGCTTTTGTATACCCATATGCATAGTGTGTACAGTATGAGATGCAGTGTGCTTATCGCTCTATATCCCTCACTGATCATGAGGTCAGTTTCTCTTTCCTCGCTAGTTGTTCTTTCCCTCTTTCTTTCTCTTCACTAGTTGGCCTTAAACTCACTCGTTTGTCTCAGGAGGAGGAGATGGAAGAGTCATTAGAGGGCATGGCTGTATGTGCCGTCACCATGGCAACCCTGGCCGAGCTGTAGCCACAGCTGTTCTCCCACAGACCTTGTCCAACTTCATCTCCGACACCTAAAACATCTCATCAATTTACACAACTGTACAGATATCACTTCTAGTCCTGATAACCAAGACCCCATACTCTGTTGCCTTTGCGATTAGTTAAGATGAATTTGCGTATAATGAAAAACGGTGTAAGCTTTTGAACAAGAGGTTTTTATTTGACTTTTGCTCTCTTTACAGGCACATAGGTATTGAAATGGTACTGAATTAAAGTCAATGTAGCACTAAAGTTCCCATGCACTGATGTTTTACGCTGTTTAATCTCTCACTGTGGGATTGTGGGTAAAATTAGAAGCTGCTTGTGTTTCCTCTAAGGCCTTAAGAGAGCGGGATGGACCAAGCCTTCTAGAACCTTCAAAACTCTCACGACTGTTCTTACACACACTACTCTGTAGCATAGCTGCATTTTTCTCTCAACACTCACCCATGAATACTAAGCATTCAACACTATTTACTAGTTCCTCTGTCACTCTCCCGCTCTGTTTTGTTTCCAGAGCCCCGTAAGGTTCTCAACTGCACTTAAATGCACTAATTGTGGTTTAGAGAGCAGATGTGCGTTACTTTTGGGGGTGATTTTGGGGAAACATTTTGGGGGTGATTTGCTTCGTTACGGCTTGAGTTGCATAATGTCTTTAAACTGGTATATATTTGGCTAATTTTATGCTAGGTTAGACTAACGCTTGCCTTAAGGTAAAACTGAACATGACGTTGGAGTAACGTATGTAGTCCCATTCCAGTTTTGATCACCTACTGTATAATATTTCTATTTGTAGCGAAGTGTTTGATTGTTTCTTGATGTTTACTTCATGTATAGGATGGTGGTGAGGTCACACAGACAGGATGATGTTTTGATGTCACTGAGAAATCTTTCACAGATGTGCTTGCAATGTTATGTCAGAAACGTGATGACATCTCTGGGAGACATGTTTATGTCACAGAGAGGTGTTGACATCATAAATACATATTGTGGACATCACAGAGATACAGGGGTGTGCATGTTTCACAGAGAGGAGTTAATATCACACAGAACATGCTAATGTCTCAGAGGGACATAGCGAGGTCACAGAAGCTGCAGGCAGCCTAGCGGTTAAGAGTGTTGGGCCAGTAACCGGGAAGTTGCTGGTTCGAATCCCTGATTTGACTAGGTGAACAAAGCACATAACCCTAATTGCTCCTGTAAGTTGCTCTGGGTGAGAGCGTCTGCTAAATGTAAAGTACAGTCATCAGGGATGTGCAGTGTTCTTGGGAAACACTTTTGCTACAGCACAATCAAGGCTCAAGATCAGCTTTTTTAAAATTGTGTTCGATCGAAAGAAATCTCTCTGTAAGAGAATATCTGTGACCGTTAACTGGAGTCCCAGTGATTTCTGTTCCCAACTATAGATGAATTCCAACTAGATCGATTCCTTTGAGTAATCGAGAGCCACTTACGTTTAGAGGCTAACATTTGTGATTCCCTCCACAAATGATTGTTCCCACCACAATTGTGATCAATACAATTCTCTAGGTATGTTGGTTTGTAATAAGTCCGTTTTATGGGGTCGATCCCATGAAGAATTTATATACTTTTTACTGGTTCTTATATGTAATTTGACTAAACTCTATCCACGTTTTCACACATGTATAAAATAGTAAGATCTCAAACTGGAGCCATATCTAGCAGAGGGGTCTAGTGGGAGGAGCTATAGGACAGGTTCAAGGGATGAATGGAACGGAGTCGTATCGTGGTTTCCATATCTTTGTTTGATACCGTTCCATTTATGCCATTACATTGAACCCTTCATCCTATAGCTCCTCCCACCAGCAAGCCTCTGAATTCTACAGTATACATTCTCTACTACTCTGTTAATCTCTTTGTTGCTGTTTGTCATTTTATCATGTCATACTGCTTGTAAAATAATCTTGTTCCGACGTTGTTGTATATCTCTAATAATTGTATTTTTAAAGAGAATCTCCTGTTGATAATGTTGACTGTACTGACTTTAGTCTCCCTGTGGCACTCTGTTCTGTCACGGTGAGGAAATAAATAAAAGCATAATAAAGATATCCATTCAGACATGTTATTAAGTCTAACGCTTGTGTTGGATGCCTCCCCCATCTGCAATATAGTAACACTCAGAAAATACTTTACATCGGTTGGGTTTTAAATCAGTGTATTTTTTTTATTCAAGGATGAAATCACAAAATACATGACTGCCTCATCAATAAGCATATTTATATATCTCATTACTTCCTCAAAGTGTTAAGTGCCCCTTAAACATCAAGTGTTACTTAAATATATCTTAGCTGTATTGGCCATGTCAGGTACAGCGGTGGGAACCTCTCTGGTCTGAATAGGTCAAATCTCCATCTACCTGCTGATAGTGAGGTTTCTTCATGCCTGGGCTCAGTATAACCACCCAGAGGGGTCTATTATGATGCAAGTTCAATGATTTAAACCGCTAACTTGCCAAAATATTCAGACTATTATACTTTTGTAGATAAGCATGAAATGAGGATGGTGTAATTGACTGAACAACCAAAATCACATATCTAAGTTTACCTTTTAATTGATGTTTCTGGTTGTTAATCAACGTTAGCTGGCTAACTCATGAATCCTGCTCTGTCGTTTTGCCCTCATGATGTAATTTTGATAATGCAAAACAATGCATTTAATCAGTTATGTACACAAGCGTTGTAGACTTTTCATGGATCAAAAGACAACTTCATGTGGTTGTAATACTGAAGAAACACTTGGGTAAAATAGTTTGAACATTTTCAAAGCAGAGCAAACCAACACACCCTGTGTTGTTAGGCTGGGCCCATAGCAACAGGCTGTGATGTGATTGGTGGATGGATAAGGGAGTGACTTTGGTCACATCAGATTCCCATCTGATTGACAGCTTTCATTGAGTCACTGCTTGAAGTGGTAGAAAAACAACGTACTGTGTTTGTTGGGTTAAATGTATAAAGAACTGAAAAGTGCTTTCCCTATCAGCAGCTCAAAGGCTACAAGGTAAAGAACTCTTTTCAGGGAACCCCAAATCCGCATCAAACACAGTTCTGTTTTAGCTTAGAATATTGTGTTTTAAGCCATGTAGAGGTTATATATTTAAAAAGTGTTAGGGGTCAATAAATATCTAAACTGTTAAAGTAGTGCGTGCCGCCCCCCCCCTCCTGACTGGTATGTGTAGACTGTTAGCTATGCTGAACTGGTTCCCAGTATACGGCACTGGTTCCAGTGTGTACTGTCATACTGGTATGGTACTTGTGTGTGGTAGTGGTCTCAGTGGGGCTGGAAGGTCTTGGCCAGATCCTCCATCACACTCATGAACTTCTGCTGCTCCAACTGGGAACTGTGGGTCCAGGCCAGGGGCAGGTGGGCCGACACCATCCTCCGATCTGACACACAATACAATTTGTTTTACAACCTGATTGGTTAAAAGATAAGCATTTACTATTTGTGATTGATCCATCCTATAGCCATGTCAATGAAGTTAGCTAGAAAATACTGTTCAACCAAAACATAGGCCTAGCTGTTGACCCCAGATCCCCTGACATGTATTGTGTACATGCAGGCACAGAGATGAGAGGAGGTGTCTGTGTTAGTGACTCTATTGAAGTGTTTCTTTTCTATCCTGCTGTGCTGGGGAAGGTCACTGAGGTCGCCGCATTGGAGGGAGAGGGCATGTGTCAGAGGGGGGTTCCACTGTACTCTCTGGCAGTATCTGGTACCGAGAGCTCCAGCTGCAGTGGACCAATGCCAGAAACCCAGCCCAACCCACCGCCCGCCTGCTATCTCCAACCTTCCCCATCCTCTCATGCCCTCAGTCCAACCCACACAGACAAACACTGCATTCAGACAGCACTCGTCTTCTTTCTCTTCTTCTTCCCCACTCTCTAAACCCCTACCATACGCTCCAAATATCCCCTCTCATCTCTTTCTCTCTCTGTCACTATTCTTCTCTCTCTCCCCTTTCCCTCTCCTTCAACCTCTTTTCTCCAATTCTGACTGAGGTCCACTGTACCGAGAAGCCTGGCTGTTTTAAAGAGCTCTTGTTTTCTCCAGAAGCACATATTGAGAATGGGTTGTGAAGAGAGAGAGAGAGTGTGGATCTGACAGTTAACCCATGACACTCTACGCTAGACCTCACTTTGCTGTCTTACTGTAGCTTCCTCTCTCGCTCGCTCTTCTGGTCATGACCTCAGTTACTTTACCATATAACACATATTAAATTGTTACCTGTAATTGCTAAACAAATGGGACGATCCCATTCTTCAGAAAATGCTTCACTTTGTTTGTGATACTTAATTTAGAACTTGTGTGTTCTGTCACGCCCTGGTCTAAGTATTTTGTGTTTTTGTTCATGTATTGGGTCAGGCCAGGGTGTGGCATGGGGTTTTTGTATTGTGGTGTGTTTTGTCTTGGGGTTTTGGTGTGTATGTATTGGGATTGTAGCTAGTGGGGTTATCTAGCAAAGTCTATGGCTGTCTGGAGTGGTTCTCAATCAGAGGCAGGTGTTTATCGTTGTCTCTGATTGGGAACCATATTTAGGCAGCCATATTCTTTGAGTTTGTCGTGGGTGATTGTCCTTAGTGTCGTTGTTCCTATCTCTTTATTTATTTACACAAGTATAGGCTGTTTCGGTTTTCGTTACGTTCTTTGTTTTGTAGTGTTTTGTGTTTATTCGTGTTTCACGTTGTTCATTAAACATGGATCGTAATCTACACGCTGCATTTTGGTCCGACTATCCTTCACACCTAGAAAACCGTAACAGAATCACCCACCACCAACGGACCAAGCAGCGTGTCAACAGGCAGGAGCAGCCCAAAGAGGAGATGCGCTATAAGGATTTCTGGACATGGGAGGAAATCCTAAACGGAGAAGGACCCTGGGCTCAGCCTGGAGAATATCGCCGCCCCAAAGAAGAACTGGAGGCGGCGAGCGGAGAGGCGCCGGTATGAGGAGGCAGCACGGCGACTCGGAAGAAAGCCTGAGAGTCAGCCCCAAAATTTCTTGGGGGGCTCAGGGAGAGTGTGGCAGAGTCAGGAGTCAGACCTGAGCCAACTCTCCCTGTTTATCGTGAGGAGCCAAGGAGGAGACCAGAACCAGAGCCGGTGTTGGAGGTGAGCGAAGCAGAGACTGTGAAGGAGTTAATGGGGAAATTGGAGGAGAGAGAAATGAGGGAGTTGCTGTGTTGGTGCTTTTTGCATGGAATTCGCCCGACGGAACGTGTCGGGGATTTGATGGCACCTGGGTTAGCGCTCCATACTCGTCCTGAGGTGCGTGTTAGTCGGCTGGTGAAGTTGGTGCCAGCCTCACGCACCAGGCCTCCTGTGCACATCCCTAGCCTTGCACGTCCTGTGCCAGCACTGCTCTCAAGATCTCCAGTACGCCTTCACGGTCTAGCCCATCCTGTGCCACCTCCACACTCCAGCCCTCCGGTAGCAGCTCCCCGCACCAGGCTTCCTGTGTGTGTTCTCGGTTCAGTACTACCAGCACCACGCATCAGGCCTACAGTGCGCCTCGCCTCTCCAGCGCTGCCGGAGCCTTTCTCCTCTCCTGCGCTGCCGGAGTCTCCCGTCTGTTCAGCGCTGCCGGAGCCTTTCTCCTCTACAGCGCTGCTGGAGTCTCCCGCCTGTTCAGCGCAGCCAGAGCCTCCTCTCCTGCGCTGCCGGAGTCTCCCGCCTGTTCAGCGCAGCCAGAGCTGCCAGCCTGCATGGAGCAGCCAGAGCTGCCAGCCTGCATGGAGCGGCCAGAGCTGCCAGCCGGCATGGAGCAGCCAGAGCTGTCAGCCTGCATGGAGCAGCCAGAGCTGCCAGCCTGCATGGAGCAGCCAGAGCTGTCAGTCTGCATGGAGCAGCCAGAGCTGTCAGTCTGCAAGGAGCTGTCAGTCTGCAAGGAGCTGTCAGTCTGCAAGGAGCTGCCAGTCTGCAAGGAGCTGCCAGTCTGCAAGGAGCTGCCAGTCTGCAAGGAGCTGCCAGTCTGCAAGGAGCTGCCAGTCTGCACGGAGCCGCCAGAGCTGCCAGTCTGTAAGAAGCCGCCAGAGCTGTCAGCCTACATGGAGCAGCCAGAGCCGCCAGTCAGCGTGGAGCAGCCAGAGCCGCCAGTCAGCGTGGAGCAGCCAGATCTTTCAGTCTGCCAGGATCCGCCAGTCGGCCAGGCTCTTCCAGATCCGCCAGTCGGCCAGACTCTTCCAGATCCGCCAGTCGGCCAGACTCTTCCAGATCCGCCAGTCGGCCAGACTCTTCCAGATCCGCCAGTCGGCCAGACTCTTCCAGATCCGCCAGTCGGCCAGACTCTTCCAGATCCGCCAGTCGGCCAGACTCTTCCAGATCCGCCAGTCGGCCAGACTCTTCCAGATCCGCCAGTCGGCCAGACACTTCCAGATCCGCCAGTCGGCCAGACTCTTCCAGATCCGCCAGTCGGCCAGACTCTTCCAGATCCGCCAGTCGGCCAGACTCTTCCAGATCCGCCAGTCGGCCAGACCCTTCCAGATCCGCCAGTCGGCCAGACTCTTCCAGATCCGCCAGTCGGCCAGACCCTTCCAGATCCGCCAGTCGGCCAGACCCTTCCAGATCCGCCAGTCGGCCGGGATCTGCCAGGATCCGCCAGTCGGCCGGGATCTGCCAGGATCCGCCAGTCGGCCGGGATCTGCCAGGATCTGCCAGTCGGCCGGGATCCGCCAGTCGGCCAGGGTCGGCCGGGATCCGCCAGTCGGCCAGGATCCGCCAGTCGGCCAGGATCTGCTGAAACCACAAGCCAGCCAGGATCTGGTAGATCTACCTACCTGCCTGAGCTTTCTCTCACTCCCGAGCTTTCTCTCACTCCCGAGCTTTCTCTCACTCCCGAGCTTTCTCTCACTCCCGAGCTTTCTCTCACTCCCGAGCTTCCCCTCAGTCCCGAGCTGCCCTTCAGTCCCGATCTGCTCCTCAGTCCAGTGGGTTTCTGGGTGAGGACTACTAGGCCATGGTCGGCGGCAAGGGTGGACTATCCAGGGACGCGAGGAGAGGGGACTAAGACATTGACTGAGTGGGTTCCACGTCCCGCGCCGGAGCCGCCATCATGGACAGATGCCCACCCGGACCCTCCCTATTGTTTTGAGGTGCGTTCGGGAGTCCGCACCTTGGGGGGGTTCTGTCACGCCCTGGTCTAAGTATTTTGTGTGTTCTTCATGTATTGGGTCAGGCCAGGGTGTGGCATGGGTTTTTGTATTGTGGTGTGTTTTGTCTTGGGGTTTTGGTGTGTATGTATTGGGATTGTAGCTAGTGGGGTTATCTAGCAAAGTCTATGGCTGTCTGGAGTGGTTCTCAATCAGAGGCAGGTGTTTATCGTTGTCTCTGATTGGGAACCATATTTAGGCAGCCATATTCTTTGAGTTTGTCGTGGGTGATTGTCCTTAGTGTCGTTGTTCCTATCTCTTTATTTATTTACACAAGTATAGGCTGTTTCGGTTTTCGTTACGTTCTTTGTTTTGTAGTGTTTTGTGTTTATTCGTGTTTCACGTTGTTCATTAAACATGGATCGCAATCTACACGCTGCATTTTGGTCCGACTATCCTTCACACCTAGAAAACCGTAACATGTTCTGTGTCTCTTACTGCCTACCCTGGAAGAAGCTTCCGCTGGGCTTGGTGGCGGCGGCCTCTGAGATGGCCAACCACACCGTGGTGTCAGCCCCCTGCTCCGGGGTCCTCATACTGTCCTTCATAGACTGGTGGAAGTCAGGCATGGCATTGGCCACCGCTACAACTCCAAAGAGAGACGTGTCAGTAACACAGTTATCTTAGTGTATTATGTTCAAAACTGTTTTAGACGATATTAAAACAGCATTGGATTTATGTATTGAAATAGTAATTCTCATTTGAAAATGTCAACCTCCAAATGTGGATATGTGTTTACAATGTTGTCATACTTAGAACCAAAGCTGTTTGCTGCTAGTGATTATGTAGTTGTGGTGTATTGATACAGTACCCGGCGTGTCCACCCAGCCAGGGTGCATCACTGAGAAGTGGACGTTGCTATGGGTCTTGGCCCACTGCTCTGTCATCACCACCTGTTGCCTCTGAAACACACACAATACATACACACACACCAGTAGCTGGGACCAGTTCAAGCACAAATCTCAAACGTGTCATGACTGTCCTGATCAGGTCAGGTTACAGGAGACCACAACCCTACAGATTATCTCTCAACCCCAACAGAGGAGGAGAGATCTAGGGGTCTGAAGATGTGGGGGTTTTATGACCCCTCACGCCCCTGGTAAATCTCAGGCCACAGACAAATTCCTTTGTCCTGTTAGTATGGAGAACCAGCCTCAGAACATTAAACATGAAATAAAGGGACTTTGGAACAATGGTTTCCGTCAGCCACAATAGTGGTCATGCCGATAGATGGACTATGAAAATGTATGTCATTTTTGTTTTGTTATTAAAGGTTAATAGATGACGTTATTACGAAAACATTGTAACGTGAAGAGTTTTCCTAGTATATGTTTGATGTTTATACATTGTACGTTGTATGGAAAATGCCCAAATCAAAGAGAATGTTTTGGGAAAGATGAAATGTGAAGTTAGTTGTCTAAAATTGTATTGGAGTCAAATCTAGACCTTGCCCTCATAACTTGGTACGCCCAGAGAATTGCCCTAAAGGCGGTTACGCCCACTTCTGACCCAAGGGTATAAAACCTGTGAGTAAAGAATTTACAGACAAGACTACGTGACCCAAGCTGCAGCCAAGGTCTAAAAAGTCAACAAACCCAAAACGCAACCCAAGTTTGAAGACAAATAAATATTTTTCTACCCAAGCTATGGATGAGTAGCTGTGTCTAAGCGGGTGAATTCAAGTCGAACCACCTAGCCTCCTTCTCCCATTGAATCGTGGTATCTACACTGTTTCATTCCAATGCTGTGAGCTCTGAGCTACAGAGTTGTCTGTCCTCAGAAGACCCCTTCCAGAGCAAGGGTGAGGGAACAGACTCCTAAGACAAAAGGACACTGACATTGGGAGGACGATCAGAGATGTGCGCCGGAGAGGTGCATCATCGAGCAGCTGAACGGTCCCTTGAACGGTCCACACAGAGAATCCTCGGAGATCTTCCTCACGTAATTACATCATTATATTCTGACCCATAAGAGCAACAGTTTGGGGCAAGGCTAGGGTTAGAGTAGCATAGCTGACAAATTCACCCAAATGTATATTTCTCTCATGTACTTTCTGTTTTCTCTCTCTCTTTGAAATCCCTGTTGTGGGTAACGCGCCATAGTGTGTTGGCCCGTTATACTAAGTTCTAATCAATAGCCTATAATGTGTTTTGTCTATGTGTATCTTTTATCATCATTTTAGCTTTCTCGTAAATAAATATTCAACTAAAGATGGGTGTGTTACGAACTCATTGGTGAGACCCGAGTCCGTGCAGATTCACGGACTATACGATGTTCAGAACGAGATTGTAGAGGTAACTGGTTCATTAGCGGCTGTTGTAAAATCGATATTCTGATATTCTTTGAGCTAATTTGGGAAATAGAAACTCAATAAAAACTAGTTTTCCCATAGTGTTCCAGGTTAATGAGTTAATAATTGCTTGATTCAGATAATCACGCAATTAGAAACTTTTAATAATTCGATGACCAACAGTCGTCACATTAACTAATACAACGTCATGACAAACGCAACATTAAAATCGGACCTAGACCATGTCACACAAGCACAGACCAGCAAGAGACCACCACATTATGCATTTAATGGAATTGTCTCCAACCTTGTATGGCTCACTGGGGCCAAGCTTCCTCCTGCCATCCAGAACCTCTATACTAGGCGGTGTCAGATGAAGGCACAAAAAAATGTGTCAAGGACTCCAGCCACCCAAGTCATAGACTGTTCTCTCTGCTACCTCACGGCAAGCGGTACCAGAGTACCAAGTCTAGGTCAAAAAGACTCCTTAACAGCTTCTTCTCCCAAGACATAAGACTGCTGAACAATTAATCAAATGGCTACCTGGACTATTTACATTGCCCCCCTTAATGACCTTAATTACCTCAACTAACCTGTAACCCCACATATTGACTCGATACTCCCCTGTATATAGCCTCGTTATTGCTATTCTATTGTGTTACTATTTGTAGTTTTCTTAACTCTTATTTTCTTAAATAAGCATTTCATGGTAAGGTCTACACCCTCTGTATTTGGCGCATGTGACAAATAGCATTTTATTTGATGTCTGACGCAACAAAATGTGACGTGAGGCCCTGCTCCCCCGCCCTCCCACTCCCCCCGCCCCCCGCTCCCCCACCCTCCCGCTCTCCTGCTCCCCCGCCCTCCCACTTCCCTGCTCCCCCGCTCCCCTGCTCCCCCGCCCTCCCGCTCCCCTGCTCCCCCGCCCTCCCGTTCTCCTGCTCCCCTGACCTTGTGCTGTGCGTAGACCATGGTGCCGTCATAGCGACCTATTTCTGTCTGCAGGTTCCCTGTCCTCAGCTTCTGGACCAGCATCCCTCCAGATGAAACTGTGATCTGAGGAGGAGGATAAATTAAAATGACATCTAAGGACAATAACCATCAGTGGTGGTGCCAGTGGGTTGTGGGTTTCAAACGCACCACTCTTGGCTCTGCACTCTTCTCCAGTAAGGGAATCAGGCCCTTGGTCAGGATATACACACCTAGAGATAGAGAGAGATGTGTGTCTTTAAAAGGGTATTGAGACTGAAGTATTCACATTCACCTCTCTCATTGACTCACCCATGACGTTACTGGCAAAGCTCTTCTCCAGCCCCTCAGGGTTCACATCCCTCTCACTCATGATGCAGCCTGCATTATTTATCTGTTCACACCAATCAGTCAGTAAATAATCCTACATTATGAATACTGTACACGTGATAATACATCAAACATGGGAAGAAGCCCTACATTATGGGAAGGATGAAAGACAGAGGGAGCGAGAGACAGAGAGGATGATGATGAAAGGCAGGGTGATGAATAGAGGGAGAAAAATATATGTTACAAGGTTATCACTTTGAGTCAAACATATGTTCATCACTCACCAGTACATTCAAGGCTTTGTACTTCCTCTTGAAGGCCTCTGCAAACTCCCAAACCTTCCGTGTCTCAGACAGGTCCAGAATGTGGACATATATTTCCTGAAATTACATGATTATTACACTCTGGTTTATAATATCCGAACAGTGTAAAAAGTTCCCCACACAAACAATTTGAAGGTGAGAGAGAGGCCCAAACTCATTCACTTTATTTCCTGACTCCTTGACAATGTCAGCCCTGGCCTCCTCTGCTTTGTCCTTGTTCCTGCACACCATGTGGACTGTACCACCTGTAGACGGGATGGGGGGATAACAGTAGAGCAAGAGTGGCTGAACCAGCGGTGTATTCAGTGCGGTGAAACGTGATGATTCTCTTCCTCCAAAGACACACATGTACACACTCACTCACACTTGCACACACACACTCTCTCTCCTCTACAGACACACACCGTACCTCTCTTGGCGATGGCCATGGCTGTAGCTCTCCCTATGCCACTGTTGGCTCCGGTGATCATGAAGACCCTGCCTGCCATGGACACCTCCAGGTCCTTTTCCACAAAGTGTTTGGCGGCAGAGAGGAACGCACTCCTGCAACACACAGTTAGACAGACAGCGGTTAGGTGGAGGATATCAATCCACTGCTCCACTCCACAGGGAGGTAGAGGGGGACTGAGGAGCTCAGTAACAATACACCCTTTTCCACTTGAAATGATTGAATGATGGATTGAAAACAGATTATAAGAAAGTAGGTCAGTGCCAGCGCACATAGATGTCCTGGGGTCAGATAGATGCTGTCTCCCGCTCCAAACCTAAAATGGAGCAAATTCCAAACAGTTTAGATATTCAATCAGCAAGACAAAGGTCTAACAAAGGGAAAGACTGTCGCATCATCTCTTAGGTAATGTGAGAAGGAGAGAGGAGGCGGTTCTGAGGCCACCGCTGGTGACACCGACAGCGGCCTGTGTGCCGCATCAAGGGGTTCAATGGCAGCCATTGTTCCCAATGGGGGATTAAGGGAGCAAGGCGGTGCTGTGCTTAGGGATTGTTTTAGGCTAAATGCATGCTCTGTTTGGTGGTGTCATGCAGCGTAAACACTAGTGGAGTCCAGGGTCAGGGAGACTGGTTGGTCTCTGCAAGAAAACACAACATTGAACAAAGGAAGTGCTGAATAAATGTCAAAGACACCTCTTCAGTTGGATTTGATTGCTTTGTTTTAGAATGAGGAAAGGCAGTGTGTGGTCTGATGCTATGTTTTGTATTTAAAAATAAAATAATGTTTTGGTCTGATGCTATTGATAAGCCATTTATCAACAGTTCCACATGATGGCCTTGACTTGAGCTGGTGGATTTCCAAATAAGATTGCAAGCTTTATAGTAAGCATTGATAACCCAATTTATTTAGTAATATGATGGCAAAAAGTAAACAGTTCTTCAACAGTTTTGTCCATTTAGCGGTTTTGACACCACACATCAGTAAAGTCTCAGGCCTATCCTGATTTTTTTTTGCCTATCCTGATTCTTAATCAATGAGGGTAAAACAAATCTAGAATCTATCTGAAACACTGTGATTAATTGAATACTATCATGCCAAAGGATGAACACACATACAAACAAAGAGAGAGAATATACACATTGTTCTGGAAATAGGAAAGATGTCTTTTGTATTATTCAGTTTTCTACATTTTATTGATTTAGTTTATATTTGTGACATTTGTAGCCAGGGATTTAATTCCATGAAATCAACCATAACAAATGTGTGCTATGGACCCAAAAGGTGTGGGACCAGTTATCAGTTGCCTACTGTTCTCCAGAGTAAATATAAAAGCATGAAAGATGATGATGACAGACACACCATAGCATAGCAAATCTTACCTGGTGAATTCAGTCATTCCTTTCAGAAACCAAGCAGAGTTGCGGTAAAGAGACATCGTTGTATTACCCATGGAATCCTCTCGTACCGTCGTCTGTTATTGCACTCTCTCCTCCGGTTTTATCTTGGGCCAAACCCACGTGTTTGAATTTACATTGGATGACACCTTCGGCCACCCAGCGGCGACTAGGGAACAATAACTGAAGCACAATGAAATTCAGTGTCAACTGGTGTCAGCTCGACACTGTCCTTGATGTCTATAGGATTGAATGAATGAAATAAAATATATTTCCTACTGAATCTTCAATAGGCTTACATGGCAAATTCATTATTCGCTTGCACAGCATTTCAAATGTAAATTAAATGTATTTCAACAACCGCATATTTCAGTAACAGAATAACATTTTATCAGGGAATTATTGATAACGCTTCTGGGGGAAATTGAGCTATTGTCGGTTTTTATAGGCATGTAGGCTACAATAGAAAAAGCTCAAATAACACTCAATGTGTCTGGAAATGAAAGAATAGACACACAAACACATAATTTCATTTGACAAGCAGGATGGTTTCTATATTTTATCCCAAACCAGAGTGTACAGTACACTGCAATCCACCTTTCCCAGGAAAGCTCCTGCGACAGGTGTGAACCAATCTCGACCAAGCAAAGCGAAAAACGGGGCGCGGCACAGTCTAGAGAAGGTGTGGTTTCGCAATTTAACCCACAGCATTGTGGGAAGGTTGACGATGCCTCGTCCACATGAATCATTTTTACGCAATAATTTAGATAACATATTTTTCCTCAAGATTCGGCCTTAGCCTCACATTCCAGCTTCACGATGGTGAGTCAAATGTCGTCATTTGGTTCCATGTTCAAGTTTTGACATATTTTACAGGGCAAGTAGGGGGGCAAGCTCTGTTTATAGCATGCACCTGTCCAAAAGGTGAGTAGCCTACTGTAACTAACTGTGTGGTCAATGGCGCTCCAGCACACTTAGTTCCTTTGGCTGGTCGTTGAACTTGAGTCTTGTAGCCTGAACCTGTTTGCCCAGAGGCTACATTAGCCTAAAGAAGCGTTGCTGTCATGTTTTTATAGTAGAACGTCTTGAATGTCAAACTGGCCTTAAACTGGCCATTATAAGGCTGTCCGTGGAGAATTGTGAAATATTGTTTATGTCTGGCACAACAACCACTTATCAGTTAGAAGTGTTGTTTGGATTGCAACACATCTAGGCATAATGAGTATAATTATGGGGTGTGTTCAAAGTGTCTGAGAATGTGTGAGTGAGTAGCCTTCATGAATATGTCAATTTGTGCGTTACATGAGCATACTATGTATTATTCTGTGTATGTGAATACGTATTAATGCAGTTACTGATTAACTAGGTCGTTAACAACATGGTTTGACCTGAGTGACACCAGAACCTAATGAACAAGAGGAACTATTCTGCTTCAATCTGTTGCCTGCAATAATACCCATTCTAGTCATTCTATTTCTATGATTTGGGTCAACTTCCTGCCCCCTCTCCCCACAGTTGCGCTTCCTGCTGCTGTTCAGCCGGCAGGGGAAGCTGCGACTGCAGAAGTGGTTCACTCCGGTGACTGAGAGAGAGAAAAAGAAGGTGATCAGGGAAATGACTCTGATGGTGCTGGCTCGCCCTCCCTGCTCCTGTAACTTCCTCCACTGGAGGGACCTCAAGATTGTTTACAAGAGGTGACTGAGGAAGTAGATTCTCTGTTTGGGGCTGGATCTGTCTGTGGTTTACCTTTGATCTCTTATACCCCCTTCTCTCTCTCTTTGTTTTGGTTTATTTGGCAGATTATTTGTTTTCCTATTTTTGACTTCTGTCTTTTCTTTTGTCTGTTTCTTTGCCCTATTGCTGTCTGTTTCTCTGTTGACCCCTATTGCTGTCTGTTTCTCTTTTGACCCCTATTGCTGTCTGTTTCTCTTTTGACCCCTATTGCTGTCTGTTTCTCTTTTGACCCCTATTGCTGTCTGTTTCTCTGTTGACCCCTATTGCTGTCTGTTTCTCTGTTGACCCCTATTGCTGTCTGTTTCTCTGTTGACCCCTATTGCTGTCTGTTTCTCTGTTGACCCCTATTGCTGTCTGTTTCTCTGTTGACCCCTATTGCTGTCTGTTTCTCTGTTGACCCCTATTGCTGTCTGTTTCTCTGTTGACCCCTATTGCTGTCTGTTTCTCTGTTGACCCCTATTGCTGTCTGTTTCTCTGTTGACCCCTATTGCTGTCTGTTTCTCTGTTGACCCCTATTGCTGTCTGTTTCTCTGTTGACCCCTATTGCTGTCTGTTTCTCTGTTGACCACTATTGCTGTCTGTTTCTCTGTTGACCCCTATTGCTGTCTGTTTCTCTGTTGACCCCTATTGCTGTCTGTGTTTCCCCCCTTTCACTATTGTCTCTGGGCTGGAACAGACTGGTGCCTGTGTACTGTAGGGGTGTGGAGGGAGGGAGGAAGGGGGTAGACTGGAACCATCCTTGGCCCTTTTTATTAGTGGTTAATGTTTAACCTCTTAAAATCCTTCCTCCTTACCCACAAAAACAAACAGATGCACAAGTTAAATAATCAAATTTGATTGGTCACATACACATGGTTAGCAGATGTTAATGCGAGTGTAGCGAGATGCTTGTGCTTCTAGTTCCGACCATGCAGTAACACGTAATCTAACAATTTCACAACAACTACCTTATACACACAAGTGTAAAGGAATTAATAAGAATATGTACATAAAAATATATGGATGAGCGATGGCCGAACGGCATAGGCAAGATGCAGTAGATGGTATAGAGTACAGAATATACATATGAGATGAGTAATGTCAGGTATGTAAACATTATATAAAGTGGCATTGTTTAAAGTGGCTAGTGATACATTTATTACATCCATTTTTTTTTATTAAAGTGTCTAGAGATGAGTCAGTATGTTGGCAGCAGCCACTCAATGTTAGTGGTGGCTGTTTAACAGTCTGGCCTTGAGATAGAAGCTGTTTTTCAGTCTCTCGGTCCCCGCTTTGATGCACCTGTACTGACCTCGCCTTCTGGATGGTAGCGGGGTGAACAGGCAGTGGCTCGGGTGGTTGTTGTCCTTGATGATCTTTTTGGCCTTCCTTTGACATCCGGTGGTGTAGGTGTCCTGGAGGGCAGGTAGTTTGCCCCGGTGATGCGCTGTGCAGACCTCACTACCCTCTGGAGAGCCTTACGGTTGTGGGCAGAGCAGTTGCCGTACCAGGCGGTGATACAGCCCGACAGGATGCTCTCGATTGTGCATCTGTAAAAGTTTTTGGTGACAAGCCGAATTTCTTCAGTTTCCTGAGGTTGAAGAGGTGCTGCTGCGCCTTCTTCACCACGCTGTCTGTGTGGGTGGACCATTTCAGTTTGTCCGTGATGTGTACACCGAGGAACTTGAGACTTTCCACCCTCTCCACTACTGTCCCGTCGATGTGGTTAGGGGCTGCTCCCTCTGCTGTTACCTGAAGTCCACGATCATCTCCTTTGTTTTGTTGACATTGAGTGTGGGGTTATTTTCCTGACACCACACTCCGAGGGCCCTCACCTCCTCCCTGTAGACTGTCTCGTCGTTGTTGGTAATCAAGCCTACCACTGTTGTGTCGTCTGCAAACTTGATGATTGAGTTGGAGGAGTGCATGGCCATGCAGTCATGGGTGAACAGGGAGTACAGGAGAGGGCTGAGAACACACCCTTGTGGGGCCCCAGTGTTGAGGATCAGCGGGGTGGAGATGTTGTTTCCTATCCTCACCACCTGGGGGCGGCCCGTCAGGAAGTCTAGGACCCAGTTGCACAGGGCGGGGTCGAGATCCAGGGTCTCGAGCTTAATGACGAGTTTGGAGGGTACTAGGGTGTTAAATGGTGAGCTGTAATCGATGAACAGCATTCTTACATAGGTGTTCCTCTTGTCCAGATGTTTTAGGGCAGTGTGCAGTGTTATTGAGATTGTGTCGTCTGTGGACCTAACAATCATTTTTCCACCTCTCCCACACTAACTTTACAAAATTCAAACTTGCACTGCTTTTCTTTCATTATTTGTGTTTTATGCATGAACATAATTGCTCACTGTTTGTTATGGGCATTTCCTGCCTAAGTTTGCCCACTTTGCCAATGAAATAATTGGCAACATCAAATGGTTTTGTGATGAATAAGCCATCTGATTCGATGAAAGATGGAGTTGAATTTGTCTTTCTGCCTGTAATTTCATTTAAAGTACTCAAGTTTTTTCCCCATCATTCTTTATATCATTGATCTTTGCTTCATAATGACGTTTCTTATTGTTGAGTTTAGTCGCATAATTTCTCAATTTGCAGTAAGTCAGCCAGTCAGATGTACAGACAGACTTATTAGCCACTCCTTTTGCCCCTCTCTTTCAACCATACAGTTTTTCAATTCCTCATCAATCCATGTAGCCTTAACAGTTCTAACTGTCAGTCAGTAATTTGGGTGGTGGACCATTCTTAATACAAACCGGAAACTGTTGAGCGTGAAAAACCTAGCAGCGTTTTGGTTCTTGACACACTCAAACCGGTGCGCCTGGCGCCTACTACCATACCCAGTTCAAAGGCATTTAAATCTTTTGTCTTGCTCATTCACCCTCTGAATGGAACACATTCACAATCCATGTCTCAATTATATCAAGGCTTAAAAAACCTTCTTTAACCTGTCTCCTCCCCTTCATCTACACTGATTGAAGTGGATTTAACAAGTGACATCAATAAGGGATCATAGCTTTCACCTGGATTTACCTGGTCAGTCCATCATGGAAACAACAGGTGTTCTTAATGTTTTGTACACTCACTGTACAAGTTAAACACATAACAGACTAGAGCAGTATGTTCTACCCTAAGTCACTATTTGGCTTAAGCATGAACCTCTACAGTAAAGTGACTCTCTTGCATATAAACATAACAACCATAACCCTGTTACTTGACCTCTAACCCCCTTGCAGGTATGCCAGCCTCTACTTCTGCTGTGGTCTGGAGGACCAGGACAATGAACTGTTGACCTTGGAGGTGCTGCACCGATATGTCGAGCTGCTGGACAAATACTTTGGCAACGTAAGCATGATGTACAGGCAATGCAGGTTAAGGTCTCTTTGGGGGACAATTGTTCAATATAACACAGGGAAAGTTCAGATTTAAATTGGTGAATAGAAACTAAATGTGTTTAAAAAAAAAAAAAAGTACAATCTTAATGGTGTCTAATTCCTCTCATTGATGTGCTGTTGTCAGACTGTCTGCTCTGCTGCAGGTCTGTGGGTTGGATAACATCTTTAACTTTGACAAGGCCTACATCATCGTGTGTGTGTACACGTTTTAGTTTAATATTCCAAAGAATAGTAAACAAACAAAAATTCAGATAAGTGAGGAAATTTTGCTGGTCCTCAGTAGGAAAAAAGGCAATTTCAGGATTAGGGGTTAGGTTTAGGGTTAAGGTTGGGTGTTAGGGAAAATAGTATTTTGAATGGGAATCAATTAATGGTCCTCACAAGTATAGTAAGACATGGCTGTGTCTGTGCTTGTGCATGTGTGTGGTTATTAGAGAATTACATGAAAAGGGGAGGCTTGTGCTGAAAGTAAAATGAGTCAGTCAAAAACATCAACAGAAGCATACAGACAAACAGACACTAGTTCAATCTAATTGTTACACTTTCAGATCACTTTTGTTTTGTCAGTGTATCGGGAATCAGGATCCATAGTAAACAAATCATACTCATCCTGAGTGCTGCCTCCTGACAAATGAAAGTGACTGCATCACCCTGATGTGCGACAGACAGGACTTGACAGGCAACCAAAATAAAAGACCACTGGCTGACGATGGCCCCGTCATAGGCACCTCCCATAGCGCACGGTCTCTTTCTGAAGTCCCCTACAATCCTGCCTCATTCTTTGGTCGATCTTGGGCGTGAGTCATCGATGGACTTTAACTGTGTACATTTGCATGCACACTGCAGGTGTGTGAGCTGGACATCATCTTTAACTTTGAGAAGGCCTACTTCATCCTTGATGAGTTCCTGATGGGAGGAGAGATCCTGGAGACCTCCAAGACAGCTGTGGGCATTGCTATGGAGGAGGCAGAGACACTACAAGAGGTGACCCCTCCCCCCTCACACACACACACAATCACTTAAGTCTGACACACTTGCCAAAATATGTAAATATGTTTATTCTGTTCTCTTTACAGACAATGGAGGAATATATGAGTAAACCGACCTACTGAACCAATAACAGTCGAACCTTAAGACTGAAGAATCCTTTCCTCAGTTGCCATAAGTGCCACAACATTTAACCTATTAAACTGTAATACACTCTTCCATTCAGACATCACACATAGTAATACACTCTTCCATTCAGACATCACACATAGTAATACACTCTTCCATTCAGACATCACACAAAGTAATACACTCTTCCATTCAGACATCACACATAGTAATACACTCTTCCATTCAGACATCACACATAGTAATACACTCTTCCATTCAGACATCACACATAGTAATACACTCTTCCATTCAGACATCACACATAGTAATACACTCTTCCATTCAGACATCACACAAAGTAATACACTCTTCCATTCAGACATCACACACAGTCTGTTTTATATAAGCACTTTCTAAAAGATGCATTAGGAGTTTTAGAATTCAGGAGTTTGTTTTAAAACATTGTTTTACTTTTTTTACTTTGAGATTTTTTTGTGTTATTAGTTTAAACTATTTTATAATGACCTTATATTTGATAGGATCGTACAGGTTTAAAAAAATTGTAGCCTACTTTGCCTTATGTGATTTTCAAGCAAATCAATGTTATTTTAGAATATTGCAGCTGCTTTTTCAAATGTTTTAATTCAGTTGTGAGTTGATACAAAGGATGGTAACAACATTACCATTTTGAAAGTCACATTTGTTATTTGAATTCTATGTTGGCTAACGTAGCCATTGCCTACACAAGCATAGTGCCTTATTGTAATATTTATCAGTAGTCAAGCTCTAGCCGGAGGGTTCTAAGGCTGAAGTTAAAGGTGGACATTTTGGAAAGTGTTGCAATACCGTTAAAGTTGTACTGTCTGAGTAGTTTTTTGTTTCCAGAATAGTATTTTAAATGTTAGTTGAAGTACGTTGTTTCCAACTTTTGAAAATTGATTAATGCTACTTTATTAGACTATCTCTTGGTTTTATAGCTGGAATTGACTAGAACTACCCTGCTTGCCCCAGGCTAAGTTCGTTGCAACCTGAGTTGACCCATGGTGCTAAAAGCATAGAAATAGAATCTCATTCTGTGTGTCAGAAATGCCCAATTTCACATTTGCTCATTATTGTAGCTCCAAATGGATTACAATATACTACTAGCTTACCTGTCAAACTAAGATATTTGATTGATCGAGGCTACATGTTGTTGCTGACACATTGAGGCAGATGGTGTTTTGAATGTGATATTCTGCAGCCTGTTCACCATCTCTGTTCATCATCTCTGTGTGCTCCAAATGAGTAAACACTACACAGTAAGGAAAAAATAAAGTCAATGCTTTATTCATCTCATACGTCACACATTACCGAACACATGTACGAAATATAATTTACGAGGAAGAACACAAGTGGATGTGAAGAATCCAACACTGATTCGGCTGTATGTGCACTGAAATGTATGGCTATTTTGAAGTGGTGTGTTGTGTTTTATCTAGCCTATCAAAAACATTGAATATAATGCCACACACCCAGTTACAACCATCAATAGGCACTAACCTTATAGCTACACCAGATCAAGTTCATGTATAAATTGACTATTAAAGCATGAGCTGTAGTAAATCTACTGAAGAGACTAAACTCCATTGCATGTATTTATTTTTCAAAATACTTTATTATGATTTCCCCCCATCAAAAACAATTATATAATATGTAGCTGCATCTCCCCCATCTACATTCCTTTGGCAGTTTTTGCGTAAAGGTCCTTATCTTCGCCCTCTTCGGTCTCTGGGTTCAGATAGCCTAGAACTTTCAGCAGCATGTCGTCATCCAAGCCATGCATTTGCAAAGAACCACCTGTGTCCTCGCGTTCTGACTGCCTTTTCTGAGGCTGGCTTTTGTCTGAGTCCATTTGGTCAAAGTAGTCCTGTACCGCCTGCTCGAACTTTCCCAGCACAAGCTTATCGTTTTGTGAGGGAGGCTGCGATGCGTGCTTTTTTTGGTCTGCCTTGTTTGCTGCCTGCGGGTACTGCACCAACATCTGGGCAGCCAGATACGTCTCCAGCTCGTCTTCGTCGACAGCGTTGTCGTAGTCGCCCTTTCCTTTCTCTGGGACGTTTGGCTCAGAGAACATGTAGTCTTTCTGCCTTCCAACTGGTGCGTAAAACCTTAACGGTGGGCTTGTATGCTGTTTCTGCTTCTTAAGCGCTGGTGCGTTCTGATTTGCCACACTTCCCAGCCCGAGGATTTTTTGAATGTCTTCTGTGTTTATTTCGTATGGGACGTTGCTTGTTTGGGTCTCAGGCAGCCGTCTGTTGAAGAATGTCTCTAGAGGGATCTTTTTTTTCTTAGGGTAGATCTGAGTTAGTTTGTCCTCTACCCTGGCCAGATCGTTGGGTGTCCGAGAATGTGCTTGTGTCCCCAGTGGTGTCCTGTCCTGTTTTGTCATCTCCCCACTCTTCAGCATGTTCATCAGGTCTTCTGGTGGGATCTGTAGTTTCTGGGAGATTTGGATGAGCTGGTAAATGGCTTGTGGATCTACCGGCTTGTCGCTGTACAGAGTTTGAGTTGCCCTCCCCTCTTCCCTCTCCTCTTCTTCTAGCTCTCTCTTCCGCTCCTCCTGCTCTGTTTTCTCTAACACTTTCAGAAGGTAGTAGTCGACCAGTTTGGTGATGTCATCTGCGTCATGTTCTCCCAGACCCGGGTGGCTCGATCGCTTGACCTCATCAATCTCCTCATCTTCATCATCATCCTCTTCATCATCCTCCAAGCCTCTGTCGAACTCCTGCCTGTTGTCACTCTCCTCGTCCTCTGTCTCCACCTGTTCCTCTAAGGGTGCCCAGTCCTCTCCCCCCATCACATCCTCATAGGCCAGATTCCTCACCCGGAACATGTCGTCATCATCCTCTTCATCATCCTCAGTCTGGCGTTTGTGCCCAGCCTTGGCATTGGCTATCCTCCCCAGTTCCTCAAACACAGACTGCAAGTTGGCCAGGTTCTGGGGTGTGTACTTCCCTTCCATGTTCTCATTGGTGCGTTTGAAGGGGCTCTCGCGGCCTGGGGCTCTGCTTTCTTCCTCACCGTCCTCATCTTCAAACATCAGTGGGTACTTCCTGTGAGGCCGGTTGGTATGCTGCTGCTGTGACCATGGATATGACACGCCCTCTCCCAACTGGCTCTCCTCATTCCCCGGTCTCTGCCCTTTGCCCAGAGTGTGGCGGGCTACACTGGGCCTCACAGGGGCTGGCTTGGGGCCCTTCTCGGTCTGCTGGAGGGTACTCAGCACCGCCTGCAGCCACTCCTGGGTCTTTTCCTCCTTGTTGCGCTCCCCTTCCTCATCCTCCTCAGCCTGGTCCTGGCCGATATTACGCTGACTGGTCTGGGCAGGAGAGGCTAGCCTCAACATGGAGCGGAGTTTCTCTGAGTCTGTGTCCATGTTGGTGGTGTCGTAGTCTGGGGTGAGTGGAGCTGGCACCCCTCCCCCGGTACGCTGGCGGAGGCTCTCAATGTACTCCAAGGCCTTGAGCATGTCTGCATTGGTGGGGAGGTAGGGGGTGTCTACTTGCTGGGGGTCCAGCTCACTGCCTTTCAGTCTGTGTTCTCTGAGAGAGGCCCCCTGGACACTGCCAGAGCCCAGGAGGAGCAGGGAGAAGAGGAAGGCCATCCCTACCGAGGAGAGCGTGGGGAGTGATGGCATGGTGTCTTCAGCCTGGAGACGACAGACACAACAGGAAGAGAAGTGTCAATGCGGACCTTTAGGTTTAGGATAAGATTTTTTTCACTGGTCAGACCATTATGTACATATTTCTTTCAAACAAGAATATGTTAAAGGACTGTGCAGTCAATTGTGATTTTCTTGTGATTGTATATATATTTCCACACTGAGGTTGGAATAATACTGAAAATTCATGCTGGAGAAATTGCTCTTTAATTTAACATAATCCCAGTAAAATACTTAACCCAGAAATTATTTGAGATTGAGATAAAATGGCTGCAATGGACCTTTTGTAATGACAAGGCCAGTTTAAATGCTTTTGTAATGATCAGCTCTCATGATCCTCATTTAAATTCTGAAACCTTTCCTTTTCAGACCTGCCATTTTATCCCGTTTGACGCTTCAGATATATTGCTATAGTTTACCAGTGATAGTGATATGCAATGCGATTTTAAATCTCTGGATAAAAACGAATCTGTTGAATGCCCAAATTATTGTTTGCGGAGCAGTAATAGCATGGGTATTCAGCTCGCCTGTAAATCTCATTAGTTTTCAAATTGCTGCCTTCCGGAATGAGTCACAATCTAGTTGTCTAGGTAACCCTTCGGCTGATGCTGGCTGCTGTCGAAAAACAACTACCTACACACAAGACATCTCTAGCGCACTAAAACGCTGTTGTATTTGTTGCACGAGCTTTTTACTGATAAAATGCAATGGAACTTTATAATCATACACCTAATTTAGATAAAGGTATTGAACACGGCTACTTGTAAACCAACTAGTGGATTAATTGGTTTTGAAATCAAATTATTGCTTAATTTAGGCTACTTATCAGTTTAGCCTACATAATTATTGAAAACAAACTATAATAAACTTTAGTTAGTCTAAGAATGACAGAACAGATTATGTATCTCTTCACTGCGGCAGACCTGTTTGCAATGCATCAGGTTGGTTGCAAAGCTAAACGGATTTTAAAATGGACAAACATATTAAACGAACTGAAAATAGTCTAATTAAAATCAATTTTCTCAAAATAATAATAATTTCGATGTCGGCCCTGTGTAAAGTCTTACCTCTGCAAAATAGTTTCAATTGATCGTCGTGAGTGAATTTAGCATCTCTTTCTCAGTGTGAGCGCGAGCAGGGATTCTGTGTTCAGCACCAGGGACAGCTCCTCCCATTATATGAGGCGCCACCTGACTCGTGCGTCACTGCGACATACGCAATACTAGATCCAAAGAAACATACAAACCCAATTAGAACTGGCTCACATTTGTTAAATTATTTTATAATCTCTTAACCTCAACTTTCAATTGGAAATGCTGTCATGTCTAATTGTATTGGTTAACCAATAGTGATGAATATCTGGACATTAAGGACGTGATTAATTAGCCCACAGCACAATGTCTATTTAGATGGTCATAGACCTATACAACCATGCCCACGAGTTCGCCAGTGTATAGGCTAATTATAGATTACAGGCCCAGCTATAATAATTTGTACAGGGACATGAGACTACGTAAAGTATTTCGTATGCGACATAATGCTGCATTATTTGTGTTTACAACTAAACAGTTGTGTAGGCTATTACAGAAACGCTACACAACATTTTGGATAATAATCCTGGCCAAGCAAGGAGAAATGAAACATCGATTGATTTAAAACATATTGGTAGAGATCACTTCCTGTTCCCGTATTGCGCCTCATCTCCTCCTAATCAGATAACCTACCATAACGGCTGATGTTCGCAGTAAATTGTGATTTGTACCTATGCGTCAACAAAAAGGCGTTCGCGGGCGTCCCTCGTGACAGAGAGTAAAGTCCATCGATGACTCACTCACGCCCAAGATCGGCCAAAGAATGATGCGGGGTGATGAGGACTGCAGAGAGACCGTGCGCTATGGGAGGTGCCTATGACGGTGCTATCGTCAGCCAGTGGTAATTTATTTTGGTTGCCTGTCAAGTCCTGTCTGGCGCAGGTCAGGGGGAAGCCGTCAGTTTCATTCATACATTTACGTCGGGAGTCGGCACTCAGATGTGTACGGTAGTATGATTTGTTCACCTGATTCCAGATATGCTTTCAGATATCACTTCTGTTTTGCCATTGTAACAATTAGAATAGACTGGTGTCTCAGTGTGTCTGTATGCTTCTGTTGATGTGTTTGGCTAATAGACCAACCATATTTTACATTCAGCACAAGCCTCCACTTCATGTAATTCCCTATTTACCGCAAGCATACACACACACACACCAAGCAGTAAAGGAAGTAAGGCTCAAGCAGCTTGGCTAATTGGTTGTGGGGATGCTCCGGGTAAACAGAAACCAATTACCACTCAGTTCCACCCGCTCCCTCCTCCTACAGCCCATCCGCCCAAAACACTGGCCTTTAAGGTCAAATAGAAACTTTCTTGCAGGCTTTTAATTAGCAGCAGTCTCAAGTGTAATTACTGTAATATACATATTGTTGTAATGTCTGCATATCTTGTGCCATCTGTTTGATGTAATATCAAATTGTATCAGCCTATTAGAGAAACATAACCTGTTATCTCCAAGTGCCTCATACTAATCAACCTGCTTCATCCTAGGTCCTGGTTGTAGCCTGAAGACACTCTGATTTCAATAAGATAACATCAGTGAAATTCAGGCCAATTGGTTCTTAATGCTTGCTTGGCATCATATAGACATTGATCTGTAGTAGGCTATTGCTCTGTTCAGTATCAGGAATACCCATACATCTGACACATATGTACTAATTCTATTTGAATTGATCTAATCAATCAAATTGATTCCAATGCCATACCAATTATCCATATCACATGCTGATGTCATATCATAGAGAAACTGCATCATGACTGATACTACTCCTTAACCCCACCTGTAAATGTCCTGGCAGGGTGGAAGGAGGGAGAGAGAGGGATACATTGTATTGGTCTAGAAGCTTTGACAGCACTGTTTCAATTTTCAGGTGGGTCATGTCCCTCTTTGTTGTACGTATGATATGGGCTGGTTGTCTCAACTGTTGTCTGCATGTGTTTGCATATATCTCAGTCTGTGTTGTGACTCATGTTCATGCCCCCACTGAATTCTGTACATTTGTAGCAATGGCAATTTGCTTCAGATATACATTTGTGTGTGTGAAGCACTTGAGTGTGGGAAGACTATGAAATTATTTCAATATACTCCAGCCTCCAGAGCCCCAGAACGCCATATGAATACTCATCAATGTGGCATAGGCCTTGTTATTGTGAGGGGATTTACAGGTATATTACAAAGGCGTCAGTATTATCAAATACGTTTTTAATGTCATGTGCACAAGTACAGGGAAATGCCTTCCTTGCAAGCTCTAAACCCAACAATCCAGTAATCAATAATAATGTAATACTAAAAATAGCATAAGGTAGAACAGAAACATGAGAAATAAAAATAGGAAGAACATGAGAAATTATAGAGTAGATATGTATAGGGGGAATATGTCTAACCTTATGTGTAATTTGTGAGGCATCTGTGTGTGGTTGTAATTGTAGCTCGACATACGACTCTTACATAAATGTGCCCTTTTTTTATTTTTCTGTTTTCATCTCCAGCTAAAAAAGGAACACTATTTGTTTATCTCAACAAGAGGATGAGTCAGACGTAGCTTTTCTACTGACAGATTGTGCTCAGAGCGAGAAATCGGAGACGAACACAAACGTCCTCTGCTGTTGGTGGATGTGAGATGAAAAGCAGCTTTATTTTCAAACTATAATTATGATGTAAATGTTGAAAAAAGTGCATTAGTTTGGAAGTTTTTATTTTGTATGAGAGGATTGATGAGGGTGATTCAGCGATTGAGAGGACAATGAGGGAAGTACAGTACAGAGCCCCGAGGAACACCACCAATTCAAATGTTCTTTAAAAAATATAGATATCTCTGCTTTTTGTTGTTGAGTGCTCCAACTCCTTTCTACCTCAAATTAGTCCTTTTTGGAGGTTTTTCTTGGTAAGCCTGTCTCAATCTAGATGTCTTAACCAGCATTTCATGTTGATCAGTGATGACCCATCATTCAGGGCAGGTGGAGCCCCAACTGTTTTGAACCCCACATATCAGTTAGATTGCAATATAAAAAACATTTAGTTTAATAAAGCCGCATTAAAACATGGTCTCTTTTTTTTTGCTTTCTCGAGTAAGGCAGCTCCAAACTGTAGGTCTTTCAGCCTAGCTCAATGCTTTTTGTGGTGGGGCAGCCAGCGGAAAATACAGATTGGCTCAGTGTTCTGTCACTCATGGGGACACTACATTCCCACCAAATCTAAGGGTAGAGCTCGAGAATTCAAGTCCCTTGGGTGCTGCCATAGAGTTACATTAGAACTGCCCATCCAAGAAGGTGCAAGGTCATTGGCTACAGATTGAATTACATCAAATCACCTTATATCTACAGTAGCTTTGATTGGACTGACTTCATACGTTCAATCTTAGCTAGCAGTCATCGTGAATCAAGTCGACAATCTACTGGCAAATCCTTTTTAAAGCTTGTCATATGCAGAGAAATTATGAAGAGAAATGATAGATAAAACATATTGGTGCTCATTGGACATAAACAATACACAACAAGTTGGAAATCGCCAATTCAACAATGAGTGGTTTGGAAGGAATCAGTGGCTAACTGCAAGCATTGCAAAGCAATCACTAGCCTGCTATTCAGTGGAGTGGGTTTGTGTTCCCAAATATGGGTTTAAGCATATCTTTTCCAAGGTTAAAATGATAAACATTCAACATTGGCCATGCTGTCAATCCAGCATGATTTATGCGCGCTCAAAACAACTAACTCGGAACTGGGAAATCTGACTTCAGTGAGTTCAAGACAACTGGGACCTCAGGAAAAAAACTAGCTCCGACTGGGAAAATACGTTTTGAATTGTTATCCAACTTGGAATTGTAAATCAGGAACTCGGGCCTCTTTCTAGAGCTATGACCAGAAGATCACTGACGTCATCATGATTCAACCTTGTTTTTTTAGTTCCCAGTTGTCTTGAAAGCACCATTAAATCCAGAGAATGCCTGACATTGATGACAACATTTCCCTACAAAGGACCGCATCACCACCTTTCTGTTCAAGCGAGTACAGAACAACAAGGTGAATCCAAAAATCTATTTCAGTTGAAGTCTGAAGTTTACATACACTTAGGTTGGAGTCATTAAAGCTCGTTTTTCAACCAATCCACACATTTTTGTTAACAAACTATAGGTTTGGCATGTCGGTTAGGACATCTACTTTGTGCAAGACACAAGTAATTTCTCCAACAATTGTTTACAGACAGATTATTTCACTTATTTACTGTATCACAATTCCAGTGGGTCAGAAGTTTAGATACACTAAGTTGACTGTGCCTTTAAACAGCTTGGAAAATTCCAGAAAATGATGTCATGGCTTTAAAAGATTCTGATAGGCTAATTTGACATAATTGGAGTCAATTGGAGGTCTACCTGTGGATGTATTTCAAGGCCTACCTTCAAACTCAGTGCCTCTTTGCTTGATGTCATGAGAAAACCAAAATAAATTGAATACCTCCACAAGTCTGGTACATCCTTGGGAGCAAATTCCAAACGCCTGAAGGTACCACGTTCATCTGTACAAACAATAGTACGCAAGTATTAACACCATGGGACCACGCAGCCGTCATACCACTCAGGAAGAAGACGCGTTCTGTCTCCTAGAGATGAACGTACTTTGGTGCGAAAAGTGCAAATCAATCCCAGAGCAGCAGCAAAGAAACTTGTGAAGATGCTGGAGGAAACAGGTACAAAAGTATCTATATCCACAGTAAAACGTATAGAAACATAAATGAAAAAAAGGCCACACAGCAAGGAAGAAGCCACTGCCTCAAGTCTGCCATAAAAAAGCCAGACTACAGTTTACAACTGCACATGGGGACAAAGATTGTACTTTTTGGAGAAATGTCCTCTGGTCTGTTGAAACAAAAATAGAACTGTTTGGCCATAAAGACCATTGTTATGTTTTGAGGAAAAGGGGCGCTGAAGCTGAAGAACACCATCCCAACCGTGAAGCATGGGGGTGGCAGCATCATGTTGTGGGGGTGCTTTGCTGCAGGAGGGACTGGTGCACTTCATAAAATAGATGGCATCATGAGGGAGGATAAGTATGTGGATATATTGAAGCAACATCTCAAAACATCAGTCAGGAAGTTAAAGCTTGGTCGCAAATGGGTCTTCCAAATGGACAATGACCCCAAGCATACTTCCAAAGTTGTGGCAAAATGGCTTAAGGACAACAAAGTCAAGGTATTGGAGTGGCCATCACAAAGCCCTGACCTCCATCCTATAGAACATTTGTGGGCAGAACTGAAAAAGTGTGTGTGAGCAAGGAGGCCTACAAATCTGACTCAGTTACACCAGCTCTGTCAGAAGGAATGGGCCAAAATTCACCCAACTTATTGTGGGAAGCTTGTGGAAGGCTACCTGAAATGTTTTACCCAAGTTAAGCAATTTAAAGGCAATGCTACCAAATACTAATTGAGTGTATGTAAACTTCTGACCAACTGGGAATGTGATGAAAGAAAAAAAGCTGAAATAAATCATTCTCTCTACTATTATTCTGACATTTCACATTCTTAAAATAAAGTGGTGTTCCTAACTGACCTAAGACAGGGAATTGTTACTTGGATTAATTGTCAGGAATTGTGAAAAACTGAGTTTAAATGTATTTGGTTGAGTTGTATTTAAACTTCTGACTTCAACTGTGTGTATACTGTAGCTAAGAAAGTAGTACTAAGCCTATTTTGTGTAGTAAGCTGTTAGGAGCCCACATGCTTCACCCTAATAATTTGGTCTAATTTTGCCTACTGTTCTGACTAGATGGTGCACATGTAGCCTATAACCTGTTTAAGAGAAATTTAATAATTGAATATTGTAAGAGCTTTCATTGGCTGCTTATATGCCCCAGTGACGGTGGGTTTGTGCCCATGGGCGACGTTGTTGCCCGTGATGTCTGGTGAGGACCTGCTTTACAACAAGCCCTCAGCCAACAAGCCCTACAAGCCCTCAGTTCAGCCTCTCTCAGCCTATTGCAGACAGTCTGAGCACTGGTGGAGGGATTGTGCATTCCTGGTGTAACTCAGGTAGTTGTTGTTGCCATCCTGTACATGTCCCGCAGGTGTGATGTTCGGATGTACCGATCCTGTGCAGGTGTTGTTACATGTGGTCTTCCACTGTGAGGACGATCAGCTGTCCGTCCTGTCTCCCTGTAGCGCGGTCTTAGTCTCATAGTACGGACATTGCAATTTATTGCCCTGGCCACATCTTGCAGTCCTCATGCCTCCTTGCAGCATGCCTAACTTCACACATATGAGCAGGGACCCCGGGCATCTTTCTTTTGGTGTTTTTTAGAGTCAGTAGAAAGGACACTAAAGAGGCATACGTTTTCATAACTGTGACCTTAATTGCCTACCATCTGTAAGCTGTTGGTGTCTTAATGACCCTTCCACAGGTGCATGTTCATTAATTGTTTATGCTTCATTGAACAAGCATGGGAAACAGTGTTAAAACCCTTTACAATGAAGATCCATGAAGTTATTTGGATTTTTATTCATTATCTTTGAAAGACAGCGTCCTGAAAAAGGGACGTTTCTTTTTTTGCTGAGTTTATATGGAACCCCTAAAAGTTCTATATAGAACCGTTTTTATATGCTTCTTTGATCAGAACCATAGAGGTTGTTCCATATAAAATGTGTTCCATATAAAACTCCTGGTGCTGCCACTTATGAATTACTACTCTTAAATATTCATACTTTTAGCTAAGAATATAATTTAATAAACAATTAAATATTGGCCAAATGAATACCAGCATTGTTGTTTTGTTCAATTTGTCATTATATGCAAACATGCACTGGTGGCCAGGGAGGCATCTTTTTGTTTGAGTGTTGGCCCATGTCAACTCTGACTTCTGACGTCTTTCACAATACAATACAACTTTGTCCATTAGTTACATTGAACAACAAAACATTTTATTCTGCTCCATTCTCAACCTCCCCAAACAGCAGACCTCACACACACACAATTGAGACAAGCACAGGTTCAAGTTGCAGTGCAGCACCCCTGGATGGAGAGCATATTGTGGGGTTAAGGGCCTTGTTCAAGGGCCCAAATGTTGGGCAATGTTTTGAGGATATGAACCCAGCAGCCCTCCAGTTGTCAGATCAATTCCACCCATTATTTTTTTCCAGCACCAGGGATTTAAACCGGACACCTTTCGGCCACAGGTCAAACTCCTTAGCCACTGTGCTACCTACCGCCAGTACAGGAAGGGGTTGTTGTCTGACTGGTTCCAGAGAAGAAGGGGGAAAAAAAATGCAAAACATGAGTTAATCTTCAGAAATAAGCATGTGTTAATCTGACAAAATGAAGACAAAATGCTTTGCAGATTTATAATTAAATTATAATGTAGAAGATCAATTTACATGCAGTTGTTGTCAGCAGCAGCGAAATAGAGATCCTCTGCCTTTGATAGTTCTGGGTTACTGTCAGACTGATAAAAACCTAGATGGTGTGTTAAAAGTCATGTAATGATTAAATAGGCTATTGAATTACCAATACTTACTATAAAGAATTTATTATAAGTCATTTATACTTACCTCCTCTCAGTCAGAAACAGTCTTCTAATGGCTTCATGAAACAGTCCCCTCAATTGAAATAAAAGTAACAATTAGCTAATTGCCAATATCAGGCTGGCTCTGTAGCTCTATTTGGCATATCCCATAATAAAATATGTTTATTTGAAAGGGTTAGCTGGCTAGCTTCTAAAGAGGTGAATTAAAGTAGCCTATCTTTTTCTGTTTAGCTAGCTAGCTTACAAAAGTGCTCATATTCTAACATTTCAACTTTATTTATCTAGCCTATAGTTTATCATATGACTTTGGCTTCATATATTTGAAGTAAATAATAGACTTTGCTTACCTTCATGTGAGATGGCACCGGAGAAGAAGGCAGACGTTTTACGTGCCCCTAGCCGATTGGGTTTTGTTGTTAGTTTATTTGCGTTGTTTGTAACTTGTTTTTTTACTTATTTTGTACGGCGCTCCTAGTAGCCGGAGACTTTAATGCAGGGAGAAAAAAATAATAACTCTGGACCACTTATACTCCACACACAAAGACGCATACAAAGCTCTCACTCGCCCTCCATTTGGCAAATCTGACCATAATTCTATCCTCCTACTGTCTCTTACGACTGAAAATAACTTCTAGACATCAGGCCTGCGATTAAGCACCTTTTTTCCTTTCACTACTCTGACGAGTCCTACACGAAGGATGTACTGCTTCCTCGGGAACATCCCGTGATATGCGTGAAGAGGAGGCGGAGAAAGAGGGGCCGAAGGGCAGGCTGCCTTCTGAGAATTTGTAGGCGCTTGAATACCCCCCCACTTCCCTCCATTCTGCTAGCAAACGTGCAATCTTTAGAGAATAAAATCGGTGAGTTACGCAGAAGATTAAACTACCAACGGGACATTAAAAACTGTAACATCTTGTGCTTCACGGAATCGTGGCTGAACGACGACAATATCAACATACCGCTTGCTGGTTATACGATGTACCGACAGGATTGAACAGCAGCGTCTGATAAGATGAGGGGTGGCGGACTGTATTTTTGTAAACAACAGCTGGTGCACAATATCTTGGGAAGTCTCGAGCTATTGCTCGCCTGAGGTAGAGTATCTCATGATAAGCTGTAGACCACACTACCTACAGAGAGAGTTTTCATCTGTATTCTTTGTAGCTGTTTACATACCACCACAGTCAGAGGCTGGCACTAAGACAGCATTGAATGAGCTGTATTCCACCATAAGCAAACAAGTAAACTTTCACCCAGAGACGGGGGTCCTAGTAGCTGGGACTTTAATGCAGGGAAACTTAAATCCGTTATACCAAATTTTTATCAGCATGTTAAATGTGCAACCAGAGGAAAAATAACTCTGGACCACCTATACTCCACACACAAAGACGCATACCATGCCATCCCCACAGTGACTGTACCTACATACCCCAACCAGAAGCCATGGATTACAGGCAGCATCCGCACTGAGCTAAAGGCTAGAGCTGCCGTTTTCAAGGAGCGGGACCCTCCAACGAACCATCAAACAGGCAAAGCGTCCAAACAGGATAAAGATCGAATCGTACTACACCAGCTCTGACGCTAGTCGGATGTGGCAGAGCTTGCAAACCATTACAGACTACAAAGGGAAGCACAGCCGAAAGCTGCCCAGTGACACAAGCCTACAGACGAGCTAAACTACTTCTATGCTTGCTTCGAGGCAAATAACACTGAAACATGCATGAGAGCACCAGAGGTTCTGGAAGACTGTGTGATCACTCTCTCCGCAGCCAATGTGATTAAGACCTTTAAACAGGTCAACATTCACAAGGCCGCAGGGCCAGATGGATTACCAGGACATGTACTGCGAGCATGTGCTGACCAACTGGCAAGTGTCTTCACTGACATTATCAACCTCTCCCTGTCCGAGTCTGTAATACCAACATGTTTTAAGCAGACCACCATAGTGCCTGTGCCCAAGAACACAAAGGTAACTTGTCTAAATGACTACTGACCCGTAGCACTTATGTCTGTAGCAATGAAGTGCTTTGAAAGGCTGGTCATGGCTCACATCAACACCATCATCCCAGTAACCCTAGACCCACTCCAATTTGCATACCGGCCCAACAGATCCACAGATGAAGTAATCTCTATTGCACTCCACGCTGCCCTTTCCCACCTGGACAAAAGGAACATCTATGTGAGAATTGACTACATTGACTACAGCTCAGCATTCAACACCATAGTGACCTCAAACTCATCAATAAGCTAAGGACCCTGTGACTAAACACCTCCCTCTGCAACTGAATCCTGGACTTCCTGATGGGCCGCCCCCAGGTGGTAAGAGTAGGTAACAACAAATCCGCCACGCTGATCCTCAACACAGGGGCACCTCAGTGCTCAGTCCCTTCCTGTACTCCCTGGTCAGTCATGACTGCACGGCCAGGCACAATTCCAACACCATCATTAAATTTGCTGATGACACAATAGTGGTAGGCCTGATCACCGACAATGACGAGATAGCCTATAGGGATGAGGTCAGAGACCTGGCCCCTGGTGCCAGGACAACAACCTCTCCCTCAACGTGATCAAGACAAAGGAGATCATTGTGGACTACAGGAAAAAGAGGACCGAGCACGCCCCCATTCTCATCGATGGGGCTGCAGTGGAGCAGGTTGAGAGCTTCAAGTTCCTTGGTGTCCACATCACCAACAAACTAACATGGTCCAAGCGCAACAAGCCAGTCGTGAAGAGGGCACGACAAAACCTATTCCCCCTCGGGAGACTGAAATGATTTGGCATGGGTCCTCAGATCCTCAAAAGGTTCGACAGCTGCACCAACAAGAGCATTGACTCCAAGCAAGAGCACTGGTTGCATCACTGCCTGGTATGGCAATTGCCTTCCATTAAAGAGCCTTCCATTAAAGAACACCCTCTGTGTTCTGTTAGATAAGTAACTCTTCATCCACATTAAAGCAGGGGGTGTAAAGCCATTACACACATTGTTCCAGCAGCAGACTATGATTGATAATGTCAAAAGCTGCACTGGACAGCCCCCACAATAATTATATCATCAATTTCTCTCAGCTATTCATCAGTCTTTTGTGTAAGTGCTGTGCTTGTTGAGTGTCCTTCCCTGTAAGCATGCTGAAATTCTTTTGTCAATTTGTTTACTGTGAAATAGCATTGTATCTGGTCAAACACAATTTTTTCCAGAAGTTTACTATGGGTTGGTAACAGGCTGATTGGTCTGCTATTTGAGCCAGTAAAGGGGACTTTACTATTCTTGGGTAGTGGAATGACTTTAGCTTCCCTCCAGGTCTGAGGGCACACGCTCTCTAGTAGGCTTAAATTGAAGATGTGGCAAATAGGAGTGGCAATATCATCTGCTATTATCCACAGTAATTTTCCATCCAGATTGTCAGGCCCCGGTGGCTTGTCATTGTTGATAGACAAAAAAACAAAAACAAACTTCCACACTGACTTTACGGAATTCAAAAGTCCAATTCTAGAGTACAATTTGGTCCGATATACTTAGATGTGTAGTGTCAGCGTTTGTTGCTGGCATGTCATCCCTAAGTTTGCTTATCTTATCAATGAAAAAGTCATTAAAGTAGTTTTCAATATCAGTGGGTTTGTGATGAATGAGACATCTGATTCAATGAATGAAAGAGCTGAGTTGGCTTTTTACCCAAAAATGTCATTTAAGGTGCCCCAAAGCTTTTTACTATCATTATTTACATAATTTATCTTTGTTTCATAGTGTAGTTTCTTTTTATTTAGTTTAGTCACATGATTTCTTCATTTGCAGTATGTTTGCCAATCAGTTGGGCTGCCAGACTTAATTGCCATACCTTTTTGTTTCATCTATATCTCAACCATACAATTTTTCAATTCCCCATCAATCCAAGGGGATTTAACAGTTTTTTTTACAGTCATTCTCTTAATGGGTGAGTGCTTATTAGTAACTGGAATAAGTAGTTCCATAAATGCATGAAGTGCAACATCTGGGTGCTCCTCATTACACACCACAGACCAGCAAATATTCTTCACTTCATCAACATATGAATCACAACAAAACTTCTTGTATGACCTCGTATACACTATATTAGGCCCAGCCATTGGAACTTTGGTTTTTCTAGATATGGCTGTTAAATTGTGATCACTACATCGTATGGATTTGGATACTGCTTTAAAGCAAACATCTGCAGCGTAAAAATGTGATCAATACATGTTGCTGATTTAATTCCTGTGATGTTTGTAACTACCCTGGTAGGTTGACTGACAACCTGATCCAGTTTTGCAGCCACTGGTTACAGTTTGACATTTTTTCCTGAGTGAGCAGCTTGATGATAGCCAGTCAATATTTAAATCACCCTGAAAATATACTTCTCTGTTGATATTACATACATTATCAAGCATTTCACACATATTATCCAGATACTGACTGTTTGCTCTCGGTGGTCTATAGCAGCTTCCCACAAGAATGGGCTTTAGGTGAGGCAGATGAACCTGTAGCCATATTACTTCAACAGTATTTAACATTAGATTGTCTCTAAGCTTTACAGGAATGTGGTTCTGAATATAGACCGCAACACCGCCTCCGTTGGCATTTCTGTCTTTTCGATACATGTTATAACCATGTATTGCTACCACTGTATTATCTAAGTGAGTTTCAGAGATGGTCAGAATATGAATGTCATCTGTTACAAGAAAGTTATTGACTTCATGGACCTTGTTTCTTAGGCTAAATATGTTAATATGGGCTATTTTTTGCACTTTTCTGGGATGCTTGATTGTTTTTAATGCTTTTACTGGGAAGCTTATCAGAGGTAGACTTACTCATGTTATTTACATTGGAGCTGATAGTGCAGGGTGAGCTGCATAAAGGGGTCTTCCTACTATTGCACACCGCCTCAGTGCTACTCAACTCTGGTTTATAGACTCATGTTTACTGCTTACAATAGCTGTAGGATAAACAGATGTATTCGGTGCAATTAGGGTACATAAATTAAATGACTTACATTGTGTTTGCCAATGTCCCTAAGATCATGTACATTTGATGCAGCATTATGACGACTCATTGTCACAATGGTAGGGATTAACTGAGCTGGTCTTGGATCATTTACCGGTCATTGTTTCAACGCAGCCTTGAAATGCGTGGACAGAGTCCAGGAGCCAAGATGATTTGGATGGACTCCGTCATTCCTGCAGAGTATCTTCTGTTTCCAGAAGGTGTCAAAGTTATCAATAAAAGTGACTCCAGCAGAGCTACAGTAGTCTTTTATCCAGATGTGTAATGCCAGCAGTCTGCTGAATCTTTCACATCCGCGGCCCAACAATGGTACTGGATCTGAAATTAATGCTAAAATCAGTTCTTTAAAATCAATTTTCAAATGTTCCTAGCTAGCCCTGCTGATGTCGTTTGACCCCACATGGATTATGACAGTGTCAGCTCCTGTCATCTGTGGTAGAACAGTCGGAAGCAGCCTTGTTATGTCCTGTACTCGTGCTCTTGGGTAGCACAGGGTTTTTGCCTTGGGGACCAAGATGTTTCTCACCATATGATGACAGCTGGTGACGTTGAATGGGCCGGTCTCTCAGGCAGCCTCACGGTCTGGTTCTTTGGATGAGAATCCTTTACAAAAAATGGTGAGGGTTCTATCCCTACCCCAGAGTGTAATGTAATACATTACCCTCCTGTATATAGTCCCGCTATGGTTATTTTACTGCTGCTCTTTAATTACTTGTTACTTTTATCTCTTATTCTTATCCATATTTTTTTGAAACTGCATTGTTGGTTAGGGGCTCGTAGTAAGAATTTCACTGTAAGGTCTACACCTGTTGTATTTGGCACATGTGACTAATAAAATTTTATTTGATATAGTGAAAAATATTGTGCTTGTTGGTAGGCTACTTGCAAGTTGGTTCAACCACCATCTTCTTGCTTGGTCATTCTGGAATGGCAGTTTAAAAAAAATCAGAATGGCAGTTACATTTTGAATTGACCAAAAGGTTCTAAACTCAGCAAAAAAAACATCCCTTTTTCAGGACCCTGTCTTTCAAAGATAATTCGTAAAAATCCAAATAACTTCACAGATCTTCATTGTAAAGGGTTTAAACACTGTTTCCCATGCTTGTTCAATGAACCATAAACAATTAATGAACATGCACCTGTGAAAAGGTCGTTAAGACACTAACAGCTTACAGACGGTAGGCAATTAAGGTCACAGTTATGAAAACTTAGGACACTAAAGAGGCATTTCTACTGACTCTGAAAAACATCAAAAGAAAGATGGTCCCTGCTCATCTGCGTGAACGTGCCTTAGGCATGCTGCAAGGAGGCATGAGGGCTGCAGATGTGGCCAGGGCAATAAAATGCAATATCCGTACTGTGAGACACGTAAAACAGCGCTACAGGGAGACAGGACGGACAGCTGATCATCCTCAGTGGCAGACCATGTGTAACAACACCTGCAAAGGATCGGTACATCCGAACATCACACCTGCGGGACAAGTTACAAGATGGCAACAACAACTGAGTTACACCAGGAAAGTACAATCCCTCCATCAGTGCTCAGACTGTTCGCAATAGGCTGAGAGATGCTGCACTGAGGGCTTGTAGGCCAGTTGTAAGGCAGGTCCACACCAGACATTACCGGAAACAACATTATCGGTGGACCAGACAGGACAACGGCAACAACCCACCGTTGCTGGACCAGACAGGACTGGCAAAAAGTGCTCTTCACTGACGAGTTGCGGTTTTGTCTCACCAGGGGTGATGGTCGGATTTGCGTTTATTGTCGAAGGAATGAGCGTTACACCGAGGCCTGTACTCTGGAGCGGGATTGATTTGGAGGTGGAGGGTCCGTCATGGTCTGGGGCGGTGTGTCACAGCATCATCGGACTGAGCTTATTGTCATTGCAGGCAATCTCAACGCTGTGCATTACAGGGAAGACATCCTCCTCCCTCATGTGGTACCCCCTCCTGCAGGCTCATCCTGACATGACCCTCCAGCTTGACAATGCAACCTGCCATACTGCTTGTTCTGTGCGTGATTTCCTGCAAGACAGGAATGTCAGTGTTCTGCCATGGCCAGCGAAGAGCCCGAATCTCAATCCCATTGAGCATGTCTGGGACCTGTTGATTCGGAGTGTGAGGGCTTGGGCCATTCCCCCTCAGAAATGTCCGGGAACTTGTAGATGCCTTGGTGGAAGAGTGGGGTAACATCTCACAGCAAGAACTGACAAATATGGTGCAGTCCATGAGGAGGAGATGCACTGTAGTATTTAATGCAGCTGGTGGCCACACCAGATACCGACTGTTACTTTTGATTTTGACCCCCTTTTGTTCAGGGACACATTTTTCAATTTCTGTTAATCACATGTCTGTGGAACTTGTTCAGTTTATGTCTCAGTTGTTGAATATTGTTATGTTCAAATAAATATTTACACATGTTAAGTTTGCTGAAAATTAACACAGTTGACAGTGAGAGGACATTTATTTTTTTGCTGAGTTATATAAAATCAGCTTTTTTTAAATCTAAGAATGTATGCTTTTATTAAACACATTATTTCCTCTTGCTTCTAATAATGAATTAATAGTAATTGATTGGATTTGTATAGCGCTTTTCTAGCAACTTGAGGTACTCAAAGCGCTTTACATAGTATCGGGAAACTCACTTCATCCACCACCAATGTGTAGCACCCACCTGGGTGATGCAGGGCGACCATTCTAGATAGCATATAGTTTGCAACAGCACAGGTTTGTATGAACCTTGCTGTTTGCCACTCAGACCTCGGCAACAATGTTTCAAAATATGAATTTGATCTTCCCCCTGCCACAGAGAGCTAACAGTGTAGGACTGTCAGCTAGCCATTTCTCTGATCAGGCGAAATCATGCAGCAGCATCATTCATTATGGATATAAATGTCAATGCAAAACAGATTAAACACATTTAAATGTTAGCTGTTGTTAGCTGCCATTTCAGAGTTTAATTTGACTGGATTAGCTTTTGTTTGCTGTTATTTTTGAAAATCCCCATTACACTCTAGGGTAGGGATAGAACCCTCACCATTTTTTAGTAAAGGGTTCTTTAATCTCATCCAAAGAACCAAAATGTTCTATATAGAACCCCAAAGAACCCCAAAGAAGTGTAGGTAATGCTCAGTCTTCTAACAGATGATGTTTACTGATGTTCAGAATCTCCACACGGTAGTGTCTATTCTGGGCTCCTTCATCCAGTACTGTCATAACACATTAGACCACAACAGGACTTCATCACAACCACGCTACAGTGGTGCCACATCTTTCCTTCACATTACTTCCAATGTATTCCTTCCATTCCTCACCCTGTCTCCTTTGCCTAAGGCAGCTAACAAAGCCACTGGAAGAGTCCAGAAAACTCAACAAAACAGAGCAAAAAATGAGTCTGGCTAGAAAGGGGTTATATGACATTTTAATTTCTCTCTCTTGCTTTACTCCATGTCCCCAACAGTCAGTCACAGCTTCCCTTCTTTCACAATCTATTCTGCCATGTTACACAACACGCTCAATTCTGTTTGGGGTGAATAAATGGCTTCCCTTGGAGTCTTAAGCTTCTTGCTGCACGTCAATACAGGCCTTGCTGTATCCCTGCTTGTTCTGATTACATTGTCTTGGGCTTTGATGTTGTTATTTCGAGCAATAAAGGGGGGGGGGCTTTGTGATTGGCAGATGCTTTGTGATTGGCACAGAGAAGGAGACCCACGGTAGCTTGGTTGGTTGTTTGTTTACCACTTCTGAAAAATGAGTCTCAGTTAAAAAATAATCTCTCCCTACCCACAACTGGCATTTCGTAGAGACATCCCTTTCCTGCGGTGACACAAACAGGTTGTAATTGGGGTAGGAGTCACGCGGGACTTTCCCAAAAGAAACATCATATTACACTTTAATACTGTACATACCCACAACTGGGAGGAGAAAATAGGAAGAAAGGACAAAGAGGGAGATAAGCTGTTCACCCAAGTAGAATGTTGTCTATGCTTGTCTGTGTTTGTTCCAGTGGGCACATGCAAAGGCGCTTCTCTTCAGCAGCTTGGCTCCGTTTCAGCCCACTGAGTCCACATTCAATTTAGAGGGAATTCAACCTCCTTCCAATCCCCACCTGAACTAAAAATAAGCAGACAGTGGAGGAAACCACCACGGTACTATATGCTAATGAATATTAAGTCTTTTTTTCTCCCAAACACCACTGGTTCCTTTGATCCCATTCCAACCTTCTCAAACATTCTCATGCCACAGGAGTCAAAAGAGACTTAATATTGACATCACAACTAACATCAATTTGATCAGCAAGATCTATTACCAGATGTATAACATGTTGATTTAATTGACCCTCTTGTGTGTAAGGAGGAAATTAAAGGTTATGTTGTGAGAACTAGGCCTTTTTTTTTATCCCAGTGTGCCTGACTTCCTGTAGCGGTGATCTGAGGTTTCCCTAATTGACAGTTCAACATGCCACGCACCTAGCGGTTGCTAAGTACCCATTCAGACAGGAAGCTGCATAGGCCACGGCTGTCTGCTCTACTAAAGTGTCTGTGAGATCCCAGAGAGAGAGGGATGGAAGAAGAGAGAGGGAGGGAAAGAAGGGCAGAGAGGGAGAGGAGAGGAGAGGAGAGGCGAGGCGAGGCGAGGCGAGGAGAGGATAGGATAGGATAGGCGAGGCGAGGCGAGGGAATAGGAGAGGAGAGGAAGTAGGAGAGGAGAGGAAATAGGAGAGGAGAGGAAATAGGAGAGGAGAGGAGAGGAGTGAGAGTGAGAGAGAGTCTGGAAGTACAGCCAACATGACTCATAGGTCAGATTTGAATGAGTGAGATAGACAATGTATGTGTGTGCAGATATCTTTGGCTGTATTTGTGCATGTGTGTGATTGCGCTTCTTGTGATATGTGAGAAATAAGAAAAACAGAACCACCTGATTTTAACTCACTCCTAACCCATGGTACCAAAACACCAGCGTCAGTTAGAAAGTGTGAATCATCATCTATGGATGCCCAAGATGATCACTCTATAAAAATAAATGATGGATATGACAGCAAGAAGACTCAAGGCTTCAAAATAATTATTTCCCATGAAATGTGGTTTCTGCTATTATACTGACCCAGCTAGCACATAATGTTCTGAACCATATGTTTCTTAGAGCTTGGTGAGAGCATGGTTGTCCTATGGTTATTTTGCATACAACCTTCCCACAACTGTCTGGGAATGGTGCAGGATAGTGGCTTGGCTTTGGAACATTCTCAGCACATTTCAGAACATTTCCTAAAAATAAAAGGTTAAATTTCATTACAATTTTGGTAATGTTCTAGGAACATCCTCCAACTTGTTTGACATTGCAAATGTTTTCAAATAGTTCAGAGAATGTAAGAAACAACGTTCTTCTGTGGGAATTTCAGTACTTCAGCGTAACGTTTCTACAGGTTTCCTCATGGTTCAAGTCGTTTCTCAAATTGTTTTGATAACATAAAGAAACTTCCCATAAAAACCACAGGAAAACTTTAGTAACCCTCAGAAAACGTTCTAGGAATGTGCATTTAAAATATCCATTCCGTTCTCAGCATCAACAAAACACTCTCTATCCTCTATCTCAGGGCTGCCCAACCCTTTTCCTGGAGATCTACAGTCTTGTAGGTTTTCAGTCCAACCATAATTTAGCATATCTGATTCATATTGTTAAGATTTTGTTGAGCATCAAATCAAATCAAACTGTATTTGCCACATGGGCCGAATACAACAAGTGTTGACCTTACAGTGAAATGCTGACTTGCAAGCCCTTAACCAACAATGCAGTTCAAGAAGAAGAAAATATTTACCAAGTAGGCAAAAAGAAAAAGTAACAAGAAAAAGTAACACAATAAGAATAACAATAACAAGGCTATATCCAGGGGGCACCGGTACCGAGTTACTGTGCAGGGGTACAGGCTAGTTAAGGTAATCTGTACATGTAGGTGGGGGCGAAGTGACTATGCATAGGTAACAAACAAACAGCGAGTAGCAGCAGTGTACAAGGGGGTCAATGTAAATTGTCCGGTGGCAATTTTTATGAATTGTTCAGCAGTCTAATGGCTTGGGGGTAGAAGCTGTTGAGGAGCCTTTTGGTCCGAGACTTGGTGCTCCTGTACCGCTTGCCGAGCAGAGAAAACAGTCTCTAACTTCTGTGACTGGAGTCTCTGACAATTCTATGAGCTTTACTCTGACACCGCCTATTATATAGGTCCTGAATGGCAAAAAGCTTGGCCCCAGTGATGTACTTGGCCGTTCGCACTACCCTCTGTAGCGCCTTGCGGTCGGAGGCTGAGCAGTTGCCATACCAGGCGGTGATGCATTCGGTCAGGATGCTCTCGATGGTGCAGCTGTACAACCTTTTGAGTGTCTGGGGTCCCATGCCAAATCTTTTCAGTCTCCTGATGGGGAACAGGTGTTGTCATGCCCTCTTCATGCCCTGTGTCTTGGTATGTTTGGACCATGATAGTTCGTTGGTGATGTGGACACCAAGGAACTTGAAACTCTCGACTCGCTCCACTACAGCCCGTCGATGCAAATGGGGCCCAGTTCGGCCCGCCTTTTACAGTAGTCCACGATCGGCTCCTTTATCTTGCTCACATTGAGGGAGAGGTTGTTGTCCTGGCACCACACTGTCAGTTCTCTGACCACCTCCCTATAGGCCATCTCATCCTTGTCGGTGTCAGGCCTACTACTGTTGTGTCATCAGCAAACTTAATGATGGTGTTGGAGTCGTGATTGACCACGCAGTCGTGGGTGAACAGGGAGTACAGGTGGGGACTAAGTACACACCCCTGAGGGGCCCCAGTGTTAAGGATCAGTGTGGCAGACGTGTTGTTGCCTACTCTGACCACCTGGAGACAGCCCATCAGGAAGTCCAGGATCCAGTTGCAGAGGGAGGTGTCTAGTCCCAGAGTCCTTAGCTTAGTGATGAGCTTCGTGGGCACTATGGTGTTGAACGCTGAGCTGTAGTCTATGAACAACATTCTCACATAGGTGTTCCTTTTGTCCAGGTGAGAAATGGCGGTGTGGAGTGCGATTGAGATTGTGTCATCTGTGGATCTGTTGGGGCGGTATGCTACTTGGAGTGGGTCTAGAGTGTCCGGGAGGATGCTGTTGATGTGAGCCATTGACCAGCCTTTCAAAGCACTTCATTGCTACCGACGTGAGTACCACAGGGCGGTAATCATTTAGGCAGGTTACCTTGGTCTCCTTGGGCACAGGGACTATAGTGGTCTGCTTGAAACATGTTGGTATTACAGACTCGGTGAGGGAGAGGTTAAAAATGTCAGTGAAGACACTTGACAGTTGGTCAGTGCATGCTTTGAGTACACATCCTGGTACTCCAGAACAGCTGGTGCTCTCGTGCATGCTTCAGTGTTGCGTGCCTCGAAGTGAGCATAAAAGGCATTTAGCTGGATTTCTGCATTTCCCTTTGTTGTCCGTAATAGTTTTCAAGCCCTCCCACACCCGACGAGCGTCAGAGCCGGTATAGTAGGACTCAATCTTAATCTTGTATTGACGCTTTGCCTGTTTGATGGTTCGTCTGAGGGCATAGTGGGATTTATTCTATGTGTCCGGATTAGTTTCCCGCTCCTTGAAAGTGGCAGCTCTAGCCTTTAGCTCTATGCGGATGTTGCCTGTAATCCATGGCTTCTGGTTGGGATATGTACGTACAGTCACTGTGGGGACGACATCATCAATGCACCTATTGCTGAAGCCGATGACTGAGGTGGTGTATCAATGTCATTGGATGAATCCCAGAACATTTTCCAGTGTGTGCTAGCAAAACAGTCCTGTAGTGTAGCGTCCGTGTCATCTGACCACTTCCGTATTGAGCGAGTCACTGGTACTTCCTGCTTTAGTTTTTGCTTGTAAGCAGGAATCAGGAGGATATAATTGTGGTCAGATTTGCCAAATGGAGGGCGAGGGAGAGCTTGGTATGCATCTGTGTGTGGAGTGAAGGTGGTCTAGGATTTTTTTCCCTGGTTGCACATGTGACATGCTGGTAAAATTTTGGTAAAACTGATTTAAGTTTACCTGCATTAAAGCCACTAAGAGCGCCACTTCTGGGTGAGCATGTTCTTCTTTGCTTATGGCCTTATAGCTTTGTGGTGGTAAATAGACGACTACGAATAATACAGATGAAAACTCTCTTGGTAGATAGTGTGGTCTACAGGTTATCATAAGGTACTCTACCTCGAGATTTCGAGGTATAGCTATTAGTAGAATCAGGTGTGTTATTCTACTATTCTACTATTAGTAGAATCAGGTGTGTTTAAATGAGGGTTGGACTGAACACCCACAGGACGGTAGATCTCCAGGAAGAGGGTTGGGCAGCCCTATATATCTTGTTAAGTGTGTTCAGGTCTGTTGGCTGTGCCCATTAGTTGGACACACCTGATCTTAATGACTGCTTGTTTCCTTTGAAATGGGGTCTGTTTAAATAGACAAAAAAAGAATAGCTTTGTATGTGTTAACAAAACAAGGCATGCTGGCTCTAATTCCATGGATAGAAAATAGAAGATCATAGGTTCGTGTCACAGTAGAAATAAGTGTGTTAATGCCTAAGGAAATGTATAGCCATGTTTTCTATCTGAGCTTTGAGTTTAAAATAAACTTCCCCCCCAAAAAAGATAGCATTGTTAATAAAAGTCACAGACGGTTTTAAGTAAGTTATTCAAAAACATCCAAATATCCTATTATTTCCATTCTCAATGTTAATAAAACCTTTCAGGAAAACTTTCAGGGAACCATTGTGAAACGTTATCAGAACTTCCCTGCAACCTAAAACTGTAAGTTCCCAGAACAACCTACATTTTCACTTATATTCCCAGAATGTTCTGTTTTACTGGTCAGGAAATGTATGGCTTTGTTCCCAGAACCTATGCAAAACCAAAAACAGATGTTCAAACAACTTCCAAGGAACCAAATGTGCCAGCTGGGCAGGTGCAGACTGACTGTGTAGACAATACATTCTGCTCCCTGGGTGGCTCTGAGAGTAAAAAACGGTGAAATAAATCCAGTACATTAACATGTTTAATGATAGAAGGATACTGCTGTCTCCCTGTCGACCCTACGGCTGGGTGACTAACGTATTGGTCTGTCTCCTATTGCAGTGTGACTTCTTGGTCTGTCTCCTGGGGGGCTCTTTAACTGATCTGTGGCCTGTCTGTTGAGTCAGTGAGGAGTTTCAGCTTGAGAGAGCAGAGTGTGGACAGTAGACTGAGCGAATGATATGGATTCTACAGCTGCTTTCTCCTTTTTAGATCAGAGTGTTAGAGCGGCAAACACATAGTCACCTGGGACTACTGGGCCTTCGTGTGGTGGGAAGACTTAATCAATAAACTGCTCAAACAGACTGAGGTGTGTGAGTGTCTGGGAGTGTTTGTCTGTTTGTTCTGCTGGTTAGTGAAGAATGGTAAGTTTTTAGTGTTATTGGAAGCAGCTCATGATCTCCCTCGTCATTGAGTCCTCTTGCTCAGCTAAATCTGTCTACATTCTGCATCTGATTAGTTGTGACTTTAACTACTTTAACCATTACAAAAGACAGAAAAATACAAATCTTTTTGATAAACTGGCTTGGGCTTAGATAGAAGGCAGACTATAAAACTGAGGAACTGTGTATCACCATAGAGCCTTCTCTAAAACAGGTATTTCTTGACAGACTCAAGGCTTGCTGTAATGTCTTTTATAATTTCCTAGGGTAGAGGAACAAGGCAATTGTATTCTGTCAACCAGGATGTAATTTCCCGATGGCTCTGACCAACTGCCCGCGACAGCAAGACAAATTAGCCCATTTCCCGGATCATAGGAATCCCCGGAGCCCGGGCCACGTCCCCTCCCATGTCTCTCTTTATCACCCAATGACTATAAGACACCCGGAGGATAGGTGAAATATGCTTAGCCCCCTATTTATTTGTCCTTTTATCTCTATCTCTCTCTCTCTCTCTCTCTCTCTCTCTCCGTCTCTTTCTAGTATACGCATCTCTCTCTTTCCTCCTCTCTCTCTCTCTCTCTCTCTCTCTCTCTCTCTCTCTCTCTCTCTCTCTCTCTGTCTTTTGGGCAGGGGTTGATTTGGGAAGTGTCAAAAGAACAGGATTATCTGAACTGGGTTAACAGAAGTATATTCAAAATTCTATTAGTAACAATCGAGAGCCATGCTGAACATCAAAACCCTGGATTTCCCTGTCATGCAGGCAGCTACAAACACACACACTGACCTATAGACATCAACACACACATTACCTTACATCCGTCCACCACTTATCTCAACCTCACATCAACACATGCACACAAGTTCACACGTACACTCTATCGCACCTGCTGGTATTGAATCTCCTCTCTCATCTATTTGCTCTTTGTCACTTCCCCTGCAGAGAATGCCACTTGGCTTTTGTGAGCATTGGTATCCATGGTGACGAAGGAAGTCGCTCCATTGGTGGATGGCCCCCTCAGGAGCAGGTGATATGAAATGGCTTTCAATTGCCTTTTCACAGCTTCTAGCACGGTGAGACATTGTTACCCTTGGCAACAGAGATCTCAGTGCAGTGGAGACATGCAGGGAAGTCACATAACTCAAATGTTTTTTATTTATTTTTATTTAACCTTTATTTAACTAGGCAAGTCAGTTAAGAACAAATTCTTATTTACAATGAAAAACCACAAAACATAATTGATCACTATCAACATTCAACAGCACAATGTAGAAAGACACACACAGATATAAATGGCACTGTTGTAATCATCTGCCTTACCACTAATATAATAAATATATTTTACAAAAAATAAACGTACTTTGTTGTGAACGGTATAGAAAGCCGTATACAATATCAGAAACACACTTGTTGCTTTTTCTTCTATATATGTCAGTGAAGGAGAAGGTGGGGTAGAGTATTGGGAGAGAGGTGGAGAGGACAAACAACCAACAATGGAGCCGGTATTTAAGGTTTATAATCATACCATAAAAATACACACAGCTGATGCAATATGCTTTCCTGCCTCTGAAGGACATGTTTTTTTATTTGACCTTTATTTTGACAGGGAGTCATCCTCTTTTACAGATTAGCCCTGTAACTACATACAATACCTTTTACCAAATAGGGCTTCCTTCTGTGTACCACCCCTACTTTGACACAACACAACTGATTGGCTCAAATGCATTAAGAAGGAAAGAAATTCCACAAATTAATTAAAACAATTAACAAGGCACACCTGTTCATTTGAATGCGTTTAAATGCACCTCATGAAGCTTGTTGAGAGAATGCCAAGAATGTACAAAGCTGTCATCAAGCCAAAGAGTAGCTACTTTGAAGAATCTAAAATATATTTTGATTTATTTAATACTTTTTTGGTTACTACATGATTTCTTATGTGTTATTTATGTGTAGATTTGATGCATTCACTATTATTCTACAATGTATTCTACAATGTAAAAAAAGGACCAAAACCCTGGAATGACTAGGTGTGTGTCACGTTCTGACCATAGTTCCTTTGTGATGTCTTTGTTTTAGTATGGTCAGGCCATGAGTTGGGTGGGCAGTCTATGTTCTTTTTCAAATCAAATCAAATGTATTTGTC